>NC_092875.1:457346876-457641876 GCF_028372415.1 Notamacropus eugenii | reverse complement strand
TCTTATGACTTAATTGCCCCCATGATTGCTGCCATTGGGGATTATCTCAACTCTTCTAGAAGACTGGTGTGGGCAATTTTTATTTGTCTGTGACTATTTTTCAGGGATTCCAGATAGAACTTCATTCATTTTAAAGAGAAACACAATTTGTTAGCCTTTAAATAGTCAAATTCTTTTATTTTTAATCTTTACTTGAATATGAGTCTTTTGTATTTTTAAAAGCAATTAATTGAGATAATAATAGCTACATACATACGGTACTTTAATGTTTACAAAGTGCTTTACTTTTATACATACCTAACATGTGGTCCAGAATTGAATCTGTGAAACTACAGATTCAGGCATTCTCTTTCAAATATCTTTATATTTTGTCTCATTTCCATCCAGTATTTCCATCAGGGACATAAGACTTTGGCTTCTACCTATACTTAAACAAAAGAAGGACAAATGCTCGATGCTCCCATGCATAACTGGGACTATAAACTGAGATCATAGTATTGAGCAGAAGTTACCATACCAAACAAAACACAAATAAACACACACACACGCACACACACACATACATACACCAAATATCTTAGGCTGAAAATGGTCAAGGTAACTCTATTTCCTCTCTGGTGGGGAATCTACCTTGCCCATGTTGTATTGTACAACTTCACTACAACCTTGGTTCTGAAGATAAAGCATGTGCACTTTGCACTACTCGTGCCTTCAGACCAGGTAATGCCGATGAATGCTGCCAAAACACAAAAAGGGGTCACTACGGGAAAAAGTTTAAGAAAACCTGGTCTGTATCATGACTTCTTTTTATACACAGAAATTCAATTTCTGAAATGCCAAGACATTAAAAAATTACTGTAATAGGTTGTGTTGCAAATTGAGTCAATGGGGGTTTGTTTTCTGTAAGAATCTAATATATAGTTTTAAATAGTGGAAAGAGTGAAAAATATAACGTTCCTAGAGATTGTTGTCATTGTTATGTTCATCCTTAGATGCCGAAGAAGACCACGCCATCAGAGAAATGATGACATGACTTTGATTTGAGTGAGGGAGGGCTGTGCAGGTCACCAGCCTCACTTCTCCTCCTGAGCCATCTGGGTCTAGTAACCTGATATTCATCAGGATGACTGGAGATGACCAAGGATGCAATGGGAGACCTTGGTCCCCTTAGACCAAGATTTATTCAGATACTAGCAATCACAATAAAGATGAAATTAAGTTCCTCTACATAAGATTCTGAAGGAATTTTCCTTTTCACTACAAAATGTCAATAGTAGAAAGGGAAACCCCATTCCAAATAACTACAAAAGTGCATAAAATATAAGAACAGGAGAAGAAACAACTGGCCAAGATTTTCTTTCGGAAGCCCACAGAGACAAAATAAGGCCCAGAGTGGAGTTTCATGTGTCTTAAGATACTAATCAGTTTTTATATCTTTAGAGTTTTTACCAAATGTCTACATAAAAACATGCCCACAATCACAGAATCATTTGTTTAGAGCTGGAAGGGGACTTAGAGTTCACCTAATCTACTCCCTTATTTTACAGAAGAAAGAGTTAAGGCCCCTTTTCATGGAATTGCTGTCATAAGTGGAATATAAGTATGTTACTATGAATTCATGTTGATATATTTGTGCAAATTAATATGTACGTATGTATATATTATATGTATGCATATCATCTTCATCATTTCAGTTTACTATACCTGATGGTTATTATAACTTATTACTGAATTTGATCTTCCCCAAATTTAATCTCTCATTGACATGACAATTAGATTAGTAGAAACTCAGGGTTCCTGCTTTTCTCTGATGCTGAAGCCCAAACTTCCCTTACCAGGTCATCCCTCCTTCTCTCCCATGAACACATTGTACCAGTATGTTTATCATCCCTTCCTTACTTTGAATGATGCTATCCAGACCTATCTCAAGCTTTCCCCCCAAAAAACTTGTCCTTTCCCTTTTTCTCTGTCAGTATCATTCCCATACTTTCTTTCAGACTCAGGTTAAGTTCATCTCCACTTTAAATATTTCCTTAAGTGTTGCTAGATCACAATTATCTTCCTTTTATAAGAATACTTGTACTACGTATACCAAAGCATTTCATCGGTAATTACACTTTACCTTGTATTAATTTCTATATCAATGACATTTTCTCATGTAAATTAAAAGTTCTTAATTTAGGTATTGTCTTCTATTTTCTTTAAAGAGAGAGCTGAGAGACACAAGAGATGGAACTCTAGACTTGTAATCAAGAAGTCTCATTTTAATATGGATTATAAAACATCTCCTTACTATAGATATCTAGATGTATATGATATGGACATACATATGCATATACACCTATATAGCTATGCATATATATACATATACATGCGTATATGTAGCTATAAACTATTCTTCAAATCTTAAAGAGTAACACAATGCTAGTCATTACTATTATTAAGGATGATGATGAAAATGGTGATAATCTCCAACAGTATTTCGCATAGAGCTAGACAGAAAGAAGATGCTTCATAAATATTCATTTATTTGAATTCTAACAGAGAATATGAGTCACTATGAAAAAAAATTTGCAATCACCTGTGACCTCTGGCAGTTCTGAGAAACAAATTGGCAGATTCAATCTCCTGAATCTTTGATATGACCTGAATTATTGAAATTGGATGTGTGCATTGATTAAATTCACTGATGAATGGTGGTATGCCTTACTTTATTGTGCTTTTTAGAATAGTCAGGGATGAAAACATGGAGGTATTCAACTTCAACTAATGTTAGTCAAGAGCAATTCCAAGGAACTGCAGGCCAATTCATGTGCTTAGGTTTTAATAGAATGAGCACTTTTTAAAATGAGGCATTATATTACTGTATAGCTCTTTTCAATGTTTAATTTTTCAAAAGCTATTAAACAGTGATTAGTACTGGCACAGTAGATATTAATGAACTGAAACAACTGGTTTAGCCTTAGAAACCAAAAGGTAAGCAACATATTAACCATGCTAGCAGATTAAATAAATTTAGCAATTAAATATGTCTCCCAGATCTTTATCACTGAAAATTGAATTGTTTTATGAGGGAAAAAATGAAAATTATATAGTAGATGATCAACTTTCTTGTATAATGCTTTTCTCTCAAGTTTCTTGTTTTTTTTTTTTTTTCTCTTTCAAGAGAAATATATTAAATAAAATACTGGAAAATAAAAACAAGCACACATCAATGACCAGACTTTATCTCAGTGTTCTCCATTTAACATGTAAAATACTGATAGTGTCTATAACTACTTATATAAAGGACCTAGGAGTAGAAAGTATTCCCTATATAGAGAGAAATTAAGTACATTTTTTTCTGTAAAATGTAGGAAATTAAGACTGTTTCCAAAAGGAATTGCTGCATATGATAAGTATTACATACATAGTGTCTATTATATTTAATATTTTGAAAACATATCTCACTACCATTGGCATTTCTCACAGGACTTCTTTTTGCATCCAATACCATTCATTTAACAAATATTTATTGAATTCTTTTTACATACAAAATCTATGCTAAATGTAGGTTAAACTAACAAATTTAATATACATTCGCTAACCCCAGGAAGCTTCCCTTCCCTTTCCTTGCCATCCCTTCCCTTTCCTTACCTGAACCTTGAGCCTACTGCATTCTGAAGCTCAGACACCATGGGGCCCCTGCCTCTTGCCTAAAAGCTCTCTTCTGGACCCTTCTGGCTTCATAGTGATTATCAATAGTAACTGTTCCCGTTTCCCTCCCAGTGTGAGGTTTTTCTTTCTTTTCTTTGCCCGATTAAAGGGACCAGGACCAGGCTACTTCTTAAACAGGCCTATTCCATGAACGGGCATTACGTCACCCTAAGTGAGTACCCGTGCAGATCTTGCCTGAACACAACAATTCCAGCTATCCTCACTATGATGCCTCCTTCAGAATAAGCTCATCACCAAGAAACTGAAAATCAAAACTTCTTTCTTTCTTAGTCTCTTTTTACAAAGGGTTTAAAATCTCAAGCATCTCTTCATTTGCTACCAGCTATCTTGCCTTCTCATTCCTTTTCAGCTTCCTTTTCTGTATTGTCTTTCTTCGTTGGATTGTAAGCTCCATGAGGAAAGGAACTTTCTTTCTTTTTCTTATTGATATCCCCAGTGTTTAGCACAGTATAGGTGTTTGTTGTTCATCCTTCACTCTTAAATAGGAGTAATGACCTCAGGAGAGGAATGTCTTGACTTGCAAATGAACTTAAGTGAGGCAGAGCTGTGCAAAGTCACCAGCCTCACTCTCTCCTCAGAGTTATTGGATTGCAGTATCAAAACATGTCAAGATAACTGGTGATGGCCCAGGATGCAGGGGGAGACCTTGACCTTTTAAGCCATAGTCTTTCCCAGGTCTCAGTTTATCTGAAGCAATGCCTGTTCAGTGATTAAAGGCTAGTTTAGAGTTGAGACAAAAGATGGTCTAGTTTGCCTTCTCAAAATCATCAACCTGACCAGAACAGAAAACAATTTCTATTTGCACTCATTGTGAGCCATCAAAACTCAAACAATGAGCTCCAACACAGTGCAGACAACTAATAGATGTTTATTGCATTGTATAACTCAATGCTTCAATGACTACATGGGAGTAAATTTTGTTAAAGGTTAGGAGAAGAAAGATCCTGGTCTTTTGGTTTCTGGCTTTGAAAGACAAGATGCATGGTTTCAATCTCTATTTAGACTCCTAAAAGGTGAAAGACTCTGGGAAGAAACAAATATATAGAGTAGTCAATACCACAATCATATTGACTTCTTTACAGAATCATTCTCCCTTCAGGGACCTGAAAAGACTCTGGAGCTGCATGTTTCTCTCTTATAGGCAGAAGACCAGGATCCCTCTTCTCCCAAGCCTTTACCACCTCATTCCTCTTGTGGGGGTAGGGTTTGAGTAATCAACCTCCACCAATAAGAAGGGTCCCATGTAAATGGGTTTTTAAGCATTAATTATTATAAAGGTTATGAATCCATTGAGTAGTTGAAGAAAGGAAGCTAATAGCTAATTAGGGAATAGTACGACTATAGATAAAGAAGCAATGTAGCCTGTGGAGAAAGGTGCATAAATCATATTCCTTGGAATATGAAATATCCAGAGAAGATGAATGTGAGATAAGACAAGAAACATAGTGCCACTGGGTTGCAGAAGATTCTAAGTACTAGACAAAGATTTGGAAATTAGAATTTCACTCAATGTACAATTGGAAGACATTGAGTTGTTTTAGAAGAGATGTAATACACATGAAATACTATTCTGACAATAGTGTGAAAGATAGATTCCAAGGGCAAGGAGAAGGGAAAGTGGAAAGATCTGTCATAGTAGTCCAGGTGGAAGATAATGGTTCCAGAGAGAACTGAGGAGATGGATACAGAAGACATTGCAAAGACAGAGGAATGTCAAAGTTCTGCTGAATAGAGTACAGGAACATTGCTTTATGCTAAATTAATGATGTCAGCATTAATACAATGGAAAGGAAATAGACTAGAAGCTGGCAGTCATTAAGGAAAAGCTTTTAATAGTAATTGATGGTTTTATCTACTCTTTGTCATATCCAGGTGAATAAAAGGGCTTATGACTTGTTTTATTTTTAATAGAATTTGAGTTACTAGTATCAAATTTGTGAATCAGTTACCTGTACCTTATTTAATTAACTATAAGCCCTAGGTTTATTACTGTTAATTATCCCACCAATGTTCTCAAAACACACCTGTGGCTAATTTTGTTACAGTTGCAAGACAGTGGCTTCCTTGAAGATCAATATTCCATTTACAGGCCTGATTTTCTGCTACTGGGTATGCAAGATTAATTAACCTCAGCCTCACATAATTTTATTTAATGGATTTAAAACAGAACAATTTTAGGTCATGGGGAACAGAGAGAAGTTTCACAGTTCAAAGGATGGCATTAATGAAATTCAGTTCATATATAAAAATTACCAAGCAATACCAAGGAGTCATCCCTTGTTAGGCAACTTACCCACTCTTAGCCATTTGAAAGAAAATGTTTTCAATATATCCGGTTTCCACTGCCTCCTCAATGATTTTACAATAGTCTCAATTATACTTTTGTTCAAGGCCTTGAACTTTTCAATTATAAAGACGCTTTCTTTTTTGGTCCATTTGATAGCTGGGTGGCACATGACCTAAACACATATGCAATAAACATTTTCTTTAATGCAAAGTCAAAAATAAAAACTTTTCAACTGGGATTAAGGGTATGCTGATAAGTGTATAGCAACCAGCCCTCCAAAAAATGTACTCAGGGCCATTAAAACTTTAAGTTTAATCTACATGCTTAACAATTTCTCCATCATCTTCTTAAGTCTAGAGTCTCTAGTCAATCAATAAAACAGTAAGTCAAGCCCTTCACTGGTTTGTAGGCTTTGCCTATTTCTGAGGTGTAAACATTTAAACTGAATATTTAATCTTTGACTCTTTCAAGCTAGTACAAGCAGAGGGACAAACTCCAGCATTTTTTGCATAATATGGGTCCCGCTCAAACAAGATGAGGAAACCGTGTGTTAATCCCAAGAAGCTCTAGTATCCACCTTGTATATGAGGCAGGTTCAGCATCGTCTCAGCTTTCTCTCCATTAATGAGGAATGATGTTCTCTCTCATCCACACAGGGCCTGCTTACTTGTTACCTGTTACCACCTGCTTAGATGGTAGTTATGGTTCTTTCAGATGGGGATGTGACAGCTTGGAGATATTTTTACCCTTTGGCAATGTGGAAGAGCAGAGAGAAAATGATACAGCAAAGACATCCTCATCTTCTGGAAAGGACTGTGCCCTCTGGAAAAGAAGTAGCCAACATAAATGTCAGTGCTGTGCATCAATTTGTTTTTAGTTAATGTTGGTCTCATGTTTTCTTCATGCTGGCTCTAGGATACTCCATGACTTCAAATACATGTGTTTCCAATTACATGGGGATTTTGGCCACTAACATAAATAAATCATAATCCTTCCGTGCCCTCCATGCCTGAGTGGACATTCTTTGTGCTTTTCTGGGACCAATCTGTTGATGAGTCTTTCCCAACATGCCCAACTTGATCCTCAGATGACAGATACAAATAGTTCACCACTGGGCTACTACTCAAAAGCTTTCTCAGCTTGGTAGGACTTGCCCAGAGCATTTACTTCACTGGTATGGACTTCTAGAACCTATTGTTGCTTCAACAACATTATGAGGCATTGAGATACGTATTCACTATTTATTCTTGACATCTCAACTCTCCCTAATCCTAAGTATATCAGTTACCAATTCTTGTCATTTCTAACAACACAAAACATCTCTTATCTGACACATACTCCCCACTTATAAAACCAATACCTTAGTTCAGGCCCTAAACAACTTCTCACAGATCATTTTAACACCTTCCTGCTTAGTCTCCTTGCCTCAAGTCATTCATAACTCTAGTTGCTTCTGCACAAGGCTGTCAAAGCAATTTTCATAAAATGCAGTGATGATCAGGTGACCCCCTTATTCAAACAAAGTCAGTGCCTTCCTATTGCTTCTGGAATGAAGTATTGAGTTCTTTACTTAGTTTTTAAAACCCTATGAAATTTGGGCTCATCCTATATTTCTAAGCTTATTGGAGGTTACTTCCCCTCCTTTGCACCATGATCCAATCAAATCAGTTTTCTCTCAGTTCTATGTTCTTGCCAATTCCTCTCCTATCTGGGTGCCTTGGCCCTGGATATCTCTCAGGTCTCTAATGCCCTCCCTCCTTACCTCTGGCTCATGGAATACCTCTCTTGAGATTCGACTCAACACTGTTTTGTGCATGAAGCCTTTCCTGATATCAATTTCTGGTGCTTTCCTTCTAAGAGTATTTTATATTTACCTATTTAATGTGTGTATAATTATGTATTGATCCATTTTATTTTAATGATGCATATAATTTCCATATACTTTCTTGTTTCCCCATTAGAATATAAGCTGATTTCTTGTACAGACTGTTTCCTTCTTTTTGCTTGTATTCCCAGCATCTAACACAGTGCCTGGAACATAGTAGGTGTTTAAAACACTTGTTGGTTGATTGAGTAGGAGACCAGTATATACATATATATTCACACACATATATATACATATATATGCATATGCACATGACCATATATGTGTGATGTCTCATACAAACACACATATTGTTGTTGCTCAGTCATTTCAATCATATCTGATTCTTTGTGACCGCATTTGGGGTTTTTGGCAGGTACTAAAGTAACTGACCATTTCCTTCTCCAGCTCATTTTATAAATGAAGAAACTGAGGCAAACAGTGTTAAGTGACTTCTTCAGTGCCACATAGCCAGTAAATGTCTAAAGTCAGATTTGAATTCAGGAAGATGAGTCTTCCTGACTCTAGGAAGATTTCATATGCATGAATATATATGTATATACCTACAGCTAGGTGGTGCAATGCCTAGAGCACTGGGCCTTGCCTCAGACACTGGTTCTGTGATGCTGAATAAGCCTCTTACCTCTGGTTCCTTCAGTTTTCTCACCCATAAATTGGGATAATGATAGCACCTACCACACAGAGTTGTTGTAAGGACAAAATGTGATAATATATGTAAAGCATTTAGTGCATAGGAGGCCCTTCGTAAATTCATGTTCTTTTGCTATATATATATATATATATATACACACAGTCATCTTCCATATAAGAAGTTATGTCCTGAGCTAATTGTAGTACTCCATTATACAAATTAGTAAACTTGTGCTATATATATGTATGTATGTATGTATGTATATATATGTATATATAATGTATGTCTAAATATATCAAAGGGCAAAGGGATTAATTGTGTACTTGATTTGTATTTAAACACACTAGGCAAGAAGTTTTCATATCTTTTCTTTGTGGGTCTATAAACTTCCAATAAAACTGATTAATGTAATGACAAATTATATAAAAGTTTACATTCCATTTGAATGGATTATAATTGACTGGCACTTAGTATAAATGCTAATATTTGGTATAACTAATTATAAAATTCTCATTTCAGAAACAGAAAAGAAAAATTCAGTTATTTCAATATAATAGTCCATTTATTATATTAAAACTTAAATTTATGCAAGCACAATAACAATGAATGAAGTTATGTATTTATTTAATTCTTTTGGGTTCTGAAGAAAGTGAAATGGTAAAGAATCAACCAGAGAGTATATATATAACATGAGTGGGACCTTAGTAGTTCTTTAGTCCAATCTCCCCATTTCAAAGGCAGGAGACTGAGGGCCAGGGGGTTTAACCTAAATCCTACATTGAGTTGGAAGTAGAACAAGAAATAGCATTCAGGTCTTCTGGTGTATCATTCATATGTTTCCAAATGGATTTAGAATCTCTCTCCCTCTCTCTCTCTCTCTCTCTCTCTCTCTCTCTCTCTCTCTCTCTCTCTCTCTCTCTCTCTCTCTCTCTCTCACACACACACACACACACACACACACACACACACACACACACACACCCTTTTTTTCTAAGCATAAGTGTTGTCATTATTGTTGGTGATGACCAGTGTCTTTCTCTTGGAATGTGTTCACCTACTATTTATCTATGGAATGTTCAGTAGTAATTTACTGTCTCTCTTTTGGTCATATACCATATAGGTAAGAGACTATTCCAAGATTGGAATGAATGAAAAGATCATTGGGTGTCAAATGTTTCCTTGTGCCTCTCCTGCCCTCTATAGATTTGTCTGTGTACATACACACACAAATATACACACAAACACATTTACATACACATAGCCCGAGGGGAGGGAACAGTGAAAAGAATGTATGTACATATGCAAAATTAATTAGTATCAATCAACAAATTTCTAAATGATGAAAGCAGAGTTCTGATAATATTTTAAAATGTTAGACCAACTGAATTAGCCAAAATAGCAAGAACATGGGAAATGGAGAAAGAAACTACAGAAAATACAAGAGAGATATCCTCAAATGCATTGTAGAAATGTACATTCCAAAAAATGAAGTACAAGTGTCAATGGTAAAGAAATCAGAAGAACACATAAAAGAACGACATGGAGACAGCTTGGGGGGAATAAACAAGAATTAAATATCTAAAAAAGAAAAGAAGAATGATGAAAAATGGAGAATACAATACAAATCTCAAGAAATGCATAAAATCTGGATACAACAATTACTAAATTAGTAAACTGAAATATATATATATGCAGAATACCTAAAAATACAAGTTTTAAAGCAAAGAAACTCTGAGTTCCCCAAACTATTACAAAAAAGACAATCTCAAAGTTACTAACATCCCAAGGAACCTAAAAACACTTCCCAGAACTTGCAAGTAAATAAAGAACAACAAGAATAATAAACAACTTGCGAATGCAAATGAAAAAAATCCACAGGACCTTAAAAATGACGAAGCCAAAACTAAGCATGTTAAATATGCCTTTGTAGTTGAAATCAGTGCCACAAGAGTAAGAGTAAATATACTATAAGCACGTGAAAATGAAAGAATTATCCACAAAGGAACTATAGGATCAAAGCGGTCTTTCCATGGAACATCACAGAAATTGAACTAACATAATCAAGATGCATAGGTTACAGACCCATATTTCCTAGTAAGCAGAAGCCAGTGCATTTTATGAAGACAAACTATGAAGTTTCCATTAGCAGCTATATTACAAATAGAATAACTAGGTAGTTGCGAATAGGAGGAAATTCTGGTTGCCTCATTATATTTTATGTGTTAAGTTGCTATCTAATTTGAGGGTCACTAGAAAGTGTCTCGTAGTGTTTTACATCCAACCAGTGGACATATTGTTTTATGTTTATGCATTATCACCTCTAGGTCTCCTCTTTAAAAATAGAACAGTTTTGTGGTGGATAACTGTCCACAGCTGGTAGTATATGAAAGCTAATGTTAGAATGAATGTCTGAAGTTCATATAATTTCTAAGAAATACAGTGGCTTCTGAAAAAAGTGAATTCAGCATGAATATGAAAGTCTATCATGTAGGAAAACATAGATTAGAAAGAGAGAAACATTTGTGATCAGATATAAATGCTTATCATTTACAGAATCATATCGGGCCACTTTTAATCCTTTTGCCACAGATTATCTGTCATTTCTTAAAAAATAAAGTTAATTGGGTCAGAAGGCAATTGTCCTCACTATGACCATTTCTTTCATGAATTTTTTGTTCTGTTGACATTTTCCAAAAGACATTATAAGAGGTTTTGGATCAGGGCACTGTGTAGCAGGAAAGCCAAATAACTAAGTATTAGTTTGAATGTACAGTTTTAATGTGTAAATCCTTTGCTTTCCCAGTATGTTCTCTATTGTCAGACCACACAGAAAACCATATATCAATTAACAGAGAATTTTTGGGGAGACAGAATAGTAAAGTAAAGGGGATAGCCATGTAATTCAGTGTATAGAGCACTGAGCTTGGAATCAGGAAGACTTATCTTCAAAAGTTCACATCTGGCCTCAGACACTTACTAGCTGTGTGACCCTCGGCAAATAATTTAACCCTGCTTGCCTTGGTTTCTTCGTCTGTAAAATGAGAAGGAAATAACAACACACTCCAGTATCTTTTCCAAGAAAAACCAACATGCAGTAACAAAAAGTCAGAAAAATTGAAATGACTAAACAACAAGAGTAATGAAGAAAGTAAACAACAGATAAACTCATACTCAGTCCAGTTTCCATAGTGCCACATGCCAGTGAAGAAAGACACATTGCACAGACAGCTTGCTCTTCCAGGTGAGAGAGGGTGGTCCTTTGGCTAAAACACTGATCACAGTTTCATCTACTGGAGACTTGTTATTCTTTGTTGGACTGGCAATCTGTCACTTAAGCTGACTTTAACTCCTTTCCATTTGCTGTTGCTACTATCTGCCAGAGCTTGTATCCCCTATTATGGCTTCTCTTTCTTTTTTGAATGAGTTGAGGAGGCAGGAAACAGGCTGAGTTCCTTCCCTTTTGTGAGACTACCTCAGGGCAACAAGCCTGGGAATGGTTTAGTGAATACACAATATTTTTTCTTATTTTGGTTAGAAACGGTTAACTAAACTCCTCTGATGGAGGAAGGCAACTTGCAATACCTTTTTTTATTGACTCAATGGAAAACCCTTACTTCTAGCTAAATTAGGTCATTTCCCATCATGCTTATGGCAGCTAGGGAACAGGTTAAATAAATTACTTAGAAATTTCAATAAACTTCCCAGAGGCACTTGGCAGCCAGAGGGCCAGAAATGGTAACCTTTGCTTTGCATCCATAGTCCTCCAACAAAAGTCCTGTTTAGAATCCTCCACTGCTCCTTGTAGCATCACACTTATAATTTATACTATTCCATAAAATATTCATTACCACAATTATGTAGGCCACATGTAAGCAGGTGATGCTTAGCATGCAAATCAGACTTACATACAATGTAGCAAATCCAGGGGTCAATAAAATGTCATACAATAAAGATGCTAGTAATGGATTAAACATAGAGTTCAAACACAATACATAGCATCCTGTATTGGCTTGTATACGTGGCACATATGTGCAGTACAGTAATGGGTACCATTTTCTGACAAAGATAACCTTTTACTCATTATCCCTGAGCATATTATGTCAGATAGGCCACTGGATTGGTCCTTGCATTCCTGTGCTGGTTCAATCGGAGTTCTGTTCCTTCTGTATTCTTAGACCTACTACAACAACAATTTAAGACATGGCCTCTGAATGGCCTAGTCTTGCCCAGGGTCACACAGCTAGGCCTATGAATGGCCTAGTCTGATGCAGATAAAACTTGGATTAATTCCTGTCTAGACTGGTTTTAGTTTAAAATAGTATTGGCTTCATTTCAAATTCTGCAGGTTAATTTTTAAATTTTCAATTTTTGTTTAATTTTATTTAATAGCTAGTATTTATAATAGCTACTATTTATATTCTGTGTTGTGATTTGCAAATTGCTTTATAGATAGGGTCTTACTTTATCCTCATTAGAGCCCTGGGAGTTATATATTATTATAATCCCCATTTTCTAGGTGAGGGAAGTGAAGTAGATTGGGGTTAAGTGATTTTCCAAGGGACCCACAGCTAGTCAGTATCTGAGAAGGCATTTGAATACAGGAAGACCTGACTCCATATCCAGCATTCTATCCTTGCGAATCTCCTAGCTACCTACTAATTTTACACACACACACACACACACACACACACACACACACACAAATACACACAGATATACACATGTATACATCTACACAGACATATATGTATATATATACATGTCTACCATCTGACATATACACATATATGTATACATTTGTGTAGTGAAAAATACTGGAGACTTAGCAGAACATTTTATTCTCTGTCAGCCTTACTTTTCACTTCCCCACTTCCATAAATTGGAAGTGATATGCTACATAATGTGTGTTTGTTGATAAAATTCTTTGCAAATCTGTGCAGAACATTTTACAAATTATTATTAAACATAATAGTGACAACATAACTTGAATTTTTGAGATATCTATATTTTCATCAATGTATGTTTGGGCTCTTCACCAAACAAAATTCCAGATGCTATATAATATGGTAACTGGTCTTCTAGAATTTTAATAGCCTAAAATTCCTTTTCTTTGAAGTCTACTGAGTATCTAACTCAGCAGATTTAGCAACAGTACTTTCTCCACTTCTGTACCCAAAACTTTTCCAACTTATTTGGATCTACCAGAGGTAGTTACCCTCTTCTGAAATCTTCAAGAAAACTAGATCATGTCCAAATCATTATGAATCACTAGAATGGCATTTTATTAGGAAATCCTGGATGACTATGAATAATAAATATTGATATACTTACATTTGTTCAGAAACAGAAAGCTAGATAGTCTTCCTGCTGTTCCCAAGCAACACACCTCTCCCAAATTAGAATAAGCTTACTGTAAATAACCATCCTGTTTATATCCTTCATCCCAGATCCTCTTTCCAAGCTGTTATCTCCAGGCTCCATATGAAATGTAAAACTATTACTAGATCATTTTTCAGTTTTATTTTCTTAATAATAATTCAATTAAAAGATATGAGAAAGGTTCCAAAGAAATAAATTTTTATATGGGGAAAGGAAGTGTATGTAGGCTTTTCTTTAGCATGAGGCACTACATAGGGAATATATATCTGAAAGGGATGGCACATATGGTAGTCATGTGGAGGCTCTAGGAAACTAAAGGGCAACATTTACTTAGAGAGGGAACACTAGAAGAGAAATGGACGTGGAAGGATATGTGGATGTAACAATTCTTTAGCACTTTAGCTCTAGAATACATTTAATCCTTGTTTATAATTTGTTGTTGTTGTTGTGTTTGTCCTTCATTCTCTAAGAGGACTATGACATCAAGATGATGACGTGACTTGCAGTTGACTTTGATTTGAGGGAGGGAGGTCTGTGCAAGGTCACCAACCTCACTTTCTTCTTCTGAGTCATCTGGATCCAGTGGCCTGATGCAGGATACAGTGTGAGACCCTGGCCCTTTCAGGCTAAGGTCTTATAGCATTCTCACTTTTAGTGAGATACACCCAGGGAAGAATTCAGACAAATTGAGCCTTGAAGGGAGAGACGTCATCCAATAATTGCTCCCTCTGTTCCCTTCTTGTGCTTTTCGGGTGCTCTCCTCAGTCATCTACTCCTCCTTTCCTCGAGTCTCTGAAGATGAGGCAATTCTTTTCCTGATCAAGGCTAACATCTTCACCTGTCCCTTGACACTATTACTGTTCCTTGGTGATTTGCTTTAGCACTGTCCAAGGGCTAGAGGGATCTCATACAATGTCCCCGCCAGTGGTCAAGACTGAAGAACTTCCCACCTTGGAGAGCACTCTGCTCTCTGGCCTGTTGTAGGTCAAGAGCTCCCTGCCTCCCACATCCTTCTTGGCTAAGGATGCCATATTTTGTAATGATTCTTCCTGACTACATTGTGAGGGAGGGAGGTGGTTAGGGAACTGAACTTCCTCCCAGGTTCATAGCTGCCCCTGGCACATGTACAGAATGCCAGCTCTGCAACTTGACTAACTTTTCGAAATTCATGGGTGGGCCAACTCCCGGTTCTAAGAGCCAGGCTTAAGTAGCTGCTGTTATGGCCACTGACAACTTGCCAGAATGCCCTGGAAAGTGAGGAATGCATGGAAGGAAGCAGAGGTTGCTGCTGGCTGCCCAGACTTTTAATAGTTCTTCCCAGAAAGTAAGGTACCCCTTTCTAATTCCAAACTGTTCCATCATGGAGTAGGAGTGCCATGTTAAGAACAGGATGCGAGAACCATCTTTTTGTTAAGACTTTCATTTGTTAGCTGTGTAAAATTCAGTGGACACATCTTTCATACTACATGTACCAGTGAGGAAATATGGGACTGATGCTTGGGTTAGAGGAAAGGGTCCACTCCAAGGGTTATAAATTTAGAAGTTCTCCACATATGAATAGGGACTGAACCTGGATTTCATTTCTATAGGGAAATCCCAGGTGAAGAAACTCCCTCTAACAATGGGAATTGACAACATATTTGTAACTTGCAGTCTTTGAATGCCATGCAGAATACTGAAAGCTTGACACCCAGTTAACATAGCTAGTGTGTATCAGAGGTAGACCTATATCCAGTTATTCTTGTCCCATATTGACTCTGCCATCATTACAACACTGCTTTTAAAATCAATGAGTGTCTCTGCTTACTCTATATCCAGAGGTGATAATTAAAGGTGTAACAGGAAAGAGTAGGGAGAAAGAATTGAGGACAGAGCTCTGTGAGATACCCAAGGTTAGGAAGTTGGAGGAGGATGAACGAGTCAGAGGAGGAGGTTATAAACCAGGAGAATGGGATGCCAAGGAAGAAAAGGGAGAAGGTGGAAAATGGGGCTAGGTAACAAGGTCAAATGTTACAGAAGGTAAATAGATCATTAGATTTTCCCATTAGGAGGTTGTTGGTGATCTTGAAAAGAGTAATTTTAGTAAAATGGTGGGGAATGTTGAGGAGCAAGTAGAGAGATCAATGCTGTGAGTATACACAATAGACTACTATTCTCATAAGTTTTTCAGGGAAATGGAAGAGGAGGTAGTGGATGGTTTTGTTTGTTTGTTTTTAAAGGTTGGATGAAATCCTGAGTTTCTTTGTAGGCAAAAGAAATAGTACAAAGGGAAATATCAAAGAAATCTGAGAAGAAAAGCAGTGATTGGTGAAAAAAATAATGATAATAATAGTTAGCATTTACATAGTCCTTCAAGGTTTGCACAGTGCTTTGCAAATATTAACACATTTTATCTTCACAACAATCCTCAGAGACAAGGCGCTATTACTATCGTTCATTTTACAGATGGGGAGATTGAGGGAGGCAGAGGTATTAAGTAAGTTTCCCTGGGATCTCACACACAGTAAGTGCCAGAGGCTAGATCTGAACTCTGGTCTTATTGATTTCTGATAATTCACTTTAGTAATGAAACTCTTTGATTTCCTTAGATGACAAGACGAGTATTGAAATTTCTAAGTCAATTGGTTAAAACTTGCTAACTGAAGAGAACATTGTTTGTTGACAATGGCATCTAACACACAAAATTAATTGAACCTGGGGGAATGACATGAACATGTGTTGTGATGGAAAATTTCCTTTGAATTAGTGAAGCCTCAAACATTTTAAACATATCACCAATAAATGACACTCTTTAATATAAGTCAGAAATTAAACGGGCCCCTTAGGAGTTGGATTTTATTTCAAAAGAGATGGCGAATTATATTCCTGAAAATCTTAGGAAAATAATTTTATATATGCATAAATAATTTTCCTTTGTAGTCCAATAAATGCCCTGGAGCTGCCAACAATAGAAAAACAATGAGGGAAAAGTGCAAATTAACTGTAAGTTCTGCTTCTTCAAAGAAAAATTCTCAATTCAGACAAAAATGTAGAACCAATTGGTTATCCTGTTCCTATTCCACAAAGATGTTGCAACTTCTTGGGTGACACACTTTTGGTTTGGGTCCATATTATTTTGTTAATGATAGGTCCTGAATATGCCAAGAAATTCTGTCATTATGAAAAGAAAAGAGACCCCCTCTTAACATGTAATTTTATGAGAAAATAATTCTGTAACTCTGATGTGTGTGGACATCAAGGACCATATGGAAGAGTGTTCTTGGAGTTTAGTAACATTTGGATCTCTTTTTCATCCTACAAATTAACACATTCTGGGAGCTCAATTAATGCTAACAAGTGATGATAATGCTGCCCAAATTATATTCTAAGGACCATCTGCACTACTGTCACTGTGTGATTTCAAGGAAGAAATTTATGTCATGTATTCTGTGAGTGAGAACTTCAAGCTTTCTGGTCAGCTCAGAAGATACACGGTATCATTAGCTACTCTTTGCATGTAGGCAGCATTCCTTTTTGAGGTTTCACAAGAAATAGTGAGTTTCAAGCAAACATTTTCATTCCTGGGCAAAATTTGGGGTGAAAATCAGAAAAGGGAGATGGAAGAAGACAAAGCAGAGAAGCAAACAAACGATGCTTCTAAACTGTGAATTGTTATCCTATGAAGCTAAAGACTTGTTCTACTTTCTCTCTGATATTACATATATCTGTGCTTTTATTTCCCTCCTGAAATTCCTTTTGAGAAAGGAAAAAAATATCAGCATCAAATAAACAGAGACTGGCATTACAAATGAGCCTCTCTTAGCTCCTTCCCCTTGTAAATAGAAGTTACCTAAGAGAACTAAACAACACCTAGATTTTCATTAAACAGAAAATTAGGTAGCTAAAAGTAAATCTTAGTGATGAATGGATAATTTTTACGTTCTACAAGGAGATGACATTTCAGTGGAATATAACTCTACTGAGAATTTTAGCAGCAGCAAAGTTCACAAAAGAAGTGGGAAGTTTGCGTTGGAAGGTGTATTTATTTCTTTATGATGTTAGAAACAGCATGATCTGTGCCTCTATTCTATTTCAGCATCCATGGTACCTTATTTGACTAAATTGCAACTATCCGGTAATTCAGGGTGTGTGGGGTGATTTCTGATTGAAATATACACAGATGAGTGCCATGTCTTTGGGAATAATATATTTAAATAATGAATATCAGATCCATACCTATATCAACATTCACCATCTATATATAGAAAGGAAAAAAAAAACTAGCCTGTTCCAGTGATCATTTGAATTTCCCCTTAGATGCATGTGAATTCAAGTTCAATGCTAATGCCTTGGAAGAACTTGGGTCTATATTTATGTATGTATCACAGGCCTGAGTGCCAGAGATAGAAGAACTAAGAAAAACCCACAGGGCGGCATCCTACTCCTTTATTCTCCTTTTATTCTAGGTTTTAGGATTTCTAAAATATCTTTGTCTTTATCTGTATCTGTATCTATTTATTTCTATTTCTATATCCTTGGCTGTAGCTATATACAAATAGAATTAGGTAAAACTAGATAGAAAAATATTTATCTATCTCTCTGTCTCTGCCTTTGTCTATCTTTTCCTCTGTCTCTCTGTCTGTCTTTCTGTGCATCTATATCTGTGCCTATTTATTTCTCTCTTTCTCTCTAATCTTAATTTTCCTTGCATCTTCTTGGGCTGACTAAAGGCTAATATGCTGAACAATATCACTAGGTAGAAGTTTATGGCACCAAATCTACTGCTTAACCTTGCCGTATTTTCCAACCTCTAACTAGGTGATAGATGAGTCTATACCTTGTTTTATTTTATTTTAGACTTGCCTGTCTCCCCCACCCATATTTTGTATGATTACTGAAACTAACTCAACTCAGATTTGTCTATTATAAGTTTATATTTCATCTTCCAATGAGATATAAAACAGCAAAAATAATTAACATAAGTCATAAAAGGAAATATATTCTGACTACTGCAGCCATCTGGAGTTAACTCTGTTCATGGAGGATATAACAATAGCAAAAAAACAAAACAAAACAAAACAAAAACCAATAACCTTTACATAGCACTTTAAGATTTGCTAAGTTCTTCACATGTAATATCTTATTTTGTCTTCATAACAACCTACTGATATAGGTAATATTATCCTCATCTCGCAGTTCAGGAAACTGAAAGTGAGAGAGTTTAGGTGACTTGAGCAGGATTGCACAGTTAGTAAGTAACTGTGGAAAAATTTGGAAGGTCTTCTTAACTCTAATTCATTAGAGTTCTATTCATGGCATCACCTAAAGAAAAAAGTGAATCATGAATTCTGACTGAGTGGGACTGTAAAAGACTTAGCTCCTTAGCTCAGAGATGTGGGTGAGAGAAATTCCCTGTAGGGGCAGCATGGGTGATCTCACTCAACCTGGTCCACTGAACTCAGCAATCTCAGCTCACAACCATTCTGCTTTAACAGCCTTGTTTTCCAAGATGTCAACAAGTCACTTTCATCAGTGAAGGGAGAACAGAAAAGCACGCATCCCATGCTAAGTGCTTGGATCCGCAAGTCAACATGTATCAAGATAAAGCAGCTCTACTTTGTACCATGAGTCACAGTTTCAATCTTTCTCTTCCATCATCTCTCTCCCATAACACTCTCAATCACAGTCAACTTCAGGTTTAGCCTTTCCAAAATCTTAAACACTTGAAGTTCTAAAGTATCTGTTGCTGCATATAATGGAATTGGGAGTCCTCACAAGGCTGAGTTACATGTAATAAAAAGAAGTATATGTATCTAAGTTATGTGACAGGGGGAGGGATTTTGCACTGTTATATGATGAAAATTTTAAATACTTTTAATTTTTGTTGCATTTTTCCTTATCTTGTCATCTAAAAATTAAAAACTGCTTGTCACAAGAGGCTTAAATAATGATGCCTTCCACTCCATGAAAAGATCCTTCTCATTGTACCCTCAAACATGGTCCCCATGTGCTTTAGTCTTGGAGGAGCCCAACTACCTAGAAAAAGCCAGTTTCTTGTCCTCATACTGTTGTCTTTTGCTTTTTATCTTCTATCCTCATACTGGCACCCCAAGAGCAGGCTTTGCTTAAAGATTATTTTTGGTTCATTTCTAGAATCGCATCAAAAGGGGAATAGAAATAAAAATGCAAATTATAGTGCAAATCAAAATACAGTGAAATCATGGGGTGGGTTTTTATTTCCACCATGCGAAATAAATGCTAAATGTAACTATCTTTCACCAGTGAACATGGATAAGAACTTCCATAAATGACAATAACTGTTGTTATGGTTACTTAGGAAATTTTGATTTAAATGTTATTTAAGGATATTATGGGACTGGTAAATAGCCATTTTATTTTTCTTCTCTTTCAACTATATCTGCCTCAAGGATGTCTTCTAATGAGATAGGCCAGATTCTGGTCTCAAGTTCTAGCTAGCAATCATTTTTAATAAGAGTAGAAACTCTCTTTCACCAGTCAGTTACAAACAACAAACTCAAGCTCTCTGGATTTCACAAGATAATTTTCAGAGACAGATGTACCAATATATCTTTGGATCACAATTTGGTCATCTTTACTCAGGTAAGGAGATACAAAGTTGAAAAAAGTCAATTGGGGTCCAAGGCCCAAGCTTAGCTTGCCTAGATGAACACCTACCTGGGCTGCCGTATGCGAGCAATTCATAAGATTTCCCAAAAAGAAGGAGGGCACCAATCTCTTCCTCCATAATTTCAGAAATAGACTCAAGTAGACCTGACTGTATACAGATGGGAAGAGAAGAGAGGACAAGAGCACTCCTTTTACTCTCACTACTTTTTCCATCTCCAATAAGTAATTAGCCCTTCTTGCTCAGTAGTTAATAAAGGGGTTATTTTGACATCTTAAAGTACAAGACCTTTAAAATTGAGTCATATATCACCAAAGTCCTTAGAAGATTCCTGGAGAACTCTGGGATAAGCTCCCTGGCAAGACTCATTCCCACTCAGGTTTCTTATGCTATTATTTCTAATTTATTCCATTCCATATTTCATATATAATGTTTGATTTTCATCAGCTCTAAAAAGACTTGCCTAAAACAGTGTTGAGTTTGCCACCATTGAGTAGCAGTATTTAGGCATGTGAGCAGTATCTCCTAATTGTTCCCTGAAGTCTGAATGAATTTGGAATGCTAAAGTCATAATCCAAAAGGCTTTTGTTCAGTCTAAGATAACATCAAAAATTATATGCTCAAGAATTTAGGAAAAGTGAATAGAACCAAAATAGGGCAGTAGAGTCAGGAATTCACCTGAACTCTTCCAAATTCCTTGTCAAACAACTTTAAAATAATGTCTCAAATTTAATTCTATAGCAGCAAAGCAAAGAAATGGTTGGGATGAAACAATTTTCCAGAACAAGACAGCTTGAGAGATTGGCAGGAAATATGTATCTCACTGGAGTGCTGCACAGGACCACTGCAGCATTGCCAGCAACAAGCCTTGATGGTAGCTGCATCAGTTACAGCAACAGCTTTGAGAGCTCTGAGCACACAGAAAATAAGATCCAACCATTCATAAGGATATTACAGGGGACCCTAGACATCGAGTCTCAGGCACTGAGTCCAGGACCTTGTTCCATTGTATATACATTTTTCTAGATCACAATTCCAGGACAAAGATGATTACAAGTTTACAAGTATGCTTGTGGCCACAGGAAAGAAGTCATATTTTCAGGGCCAAAAGCAGCAATAATCCTTGGGACTCCAGGGGTGCAGGGTGGGAGGTAACAGTTCCAGGATGGAGAAGAGTGCTTGTGGTTACTGACGAGGGAGTAAGGAGTCTGGTCTCAGTTCTAAGGCATAAAAGAGCCCTAACACTGCAAAAAACCAGTGGAATCGGTCACAATTCCATATCCAAGAACATTGACAACTGAACCTACAGGGTCCCAAGGTCCCTGACTGAGCAATGACCAGATCATAGACCATGGGTAGGGAACCTGCGGCCTTCTAGGTCTTTAAGCATTGCTCTTTGACTGAACTTAAGCTCTATGGAACAAATCCCTTTAATAAAAGTATTTGTTCTATAAAACTTGGACTCAGTCAAAAAGACTACATTCAAGGACCTAGAAGGCCATAGGTGGCCTCGAGGCTACAGGTTCCCAATCCCTGGCATAGGGTATGAGAGGACTGACTACACTTCTTCTTAGATCATGCCACTTTGAAAGTACTGAAAAATTACATACCCCAGAACTAACTCTGAAAACTACAGTATGAAAAATCTGGAAATTTTGCCCTGGCATATCAAGCACAGAATCTCACTTTAGCACAAAGTTCAAAGTCAAGATATAGGCTGGAAAATGAGCAAAAAATAAAGAGAATCTGATAATAAAAACCTGCTATGGTGAGAGGGAAGATCAAGACACAAACTCAGAAGATAATGATGTGAAAACAATTACAGGCAAAGACTCAAAGAAAAAAAAATATGTGAATTGAACACAAGTCCAACAAGAAATGTTAAAAGATATTTTAGAAAAGGATTTAAAAAATCAGTTATGAGAGACAGAGGAAAAATTGGTTAAAGAAATCTGATTAATGAGAGTTCTTCCCAGAAATGCAACCAAATACCTGTATAAAATTACTCTAAAGAAATTTTGGGGCTGCAGAACCCACAGAATATTGCAGTGAAGCAAATCTCTAGCCCAAGACAGCCTGGAAGGTATGCAAAAAGTGTCTATCATGTCACTCTGGGAGCAGAGGGCAGTTCAGTGTGGGCTGCACTAGCACAGACTGGACCAGAGCAGGCCTAGAGGGGACTGCATCTCAGGCACCTGTGGTGGTTTCCAGACTTCATGATCCAAAAACATGATGGGCAAATTGGAAGGTCGATGAAAAAAACTGTGGGACCTGAGTGAGAGAGTAGAGTGGTCCAGCCCCAGGCCCAGGGTGGCAGAGGGGGTGGAGGAGTCCTCAGAAGAGCCCATGGCATCTGCAGGAAGGTGGGGAGCAGCAACAGTGGCTGTGTCTGTAGCTACAGGCCCACAAATTGTGGGGGAATGGAGCAGCTGACATTACACACCCCAGTCCCAGTAACCGCCTTAAGAAAGAGTGCAAAAGTCAAGTAAATAGCTGGGAAAATGAATAAAAACTAGAAAAAGTACCAAACTATAGAATCTTCTTCTGGTGACAAGGAAGACCAAAGCTTACAAACAGAAGAAAGCAAAGTCAAAGCTCCTACATCCAAAGATTCCAAGAAAAACATGAATTAGTCTCAGGCCAAGGAAGAGCTCAAAAAGGATTTTGAAAATCAAGTGAGAGAAATAGGGGAAAAATTAGGAAGAGAAGTGAGAGGAATGCAAGAAAGTCATGAACACAAGTCAACTGCTGCTAAAGAAGACACTAAAAAAAGCTGAAGAAAATATCACTTTAAAAAATAGACTAACCCTAATAGCAAAAGAGATCCAAAAAACCAATGAGAGAAGAATGCCCTAAAAAGTAGAATTGGCCAGATGGAAAAGGAGATCCAAAATCTCACTGAAGAAAATAATTCCTTAAAGATAAGACTGAAACAGGTGGAAGCAAATGACTTCATGAAAAATGGAAAAATTATAAAACAAAGCCAAAGGAATAAAAAAAAAAAAAAAGAAGACAATATGAAATATCTCATTAGACAAACAACTGACCTGGAAAATGAATCCTGGAGAGCCAATTTAAAAATAATGGCACTGCCTGAAAGCCATGATCAGAAAAGGAGCCTAGACATCATCTTTTAAGAAATTATCAAGGACTCCAGTTCCAGAAGCAAAGATGGCGTAGTGATTGGTAACTGTTATCTCCCTCCCCTTGTTGACCTTGACCAATCCAGAGATTATTTCTCTAGAAAAAACCCTGGAACAGTGGGAGCAGCAGAAGGGGTAAACAGACTCTCAGCATGTTTGGCTAGGAAAATCGCTAAGGAGGGTTCCTCTTGCTGTGATCAAAGGAAACCAATGTAGGAACAGAGCAATCCCAGACAGTCCCACTTCAACAAACCAGGTGAAGATCCTGAACCTCAGGGGAGTGAAACCAGCAACTGCCAACACCAGGACTGCAGACTTCTCAGGGGCCCAGTGGGATCAAGGAGACCTTAATGCAGAAAGCTGAGCTTGCCTGTGCTCTAACTCATCAGAGGAGCCTACTGAGTTCAGACTACCCCTCCCATACACTTAACAAGCTACATCCAGGGTAATTGCAGGGAAACCCCAAAAGACATAATCCACCACTGCTTTCAAACACCAGCTAGTTCAGGACCAGGTAAGCTGCAGCATTCAATTTTTAGCTGAAAGAACTAGAGGCCACAACATATAAAACCTCAAATTTTAGGCACAAGAATTGTGAGACAGAGCTCCCCAGGCCACAGACACAGAGATCTACCTTAAAAGCCAGGAAAAGGGTTATTATAATGAGTAAAAAGCAAAGAAAAAGAGAAAAGACCATAGAATCTTTCTAAGAGGACAGAGACCAAAACACAAATACCAAAGAGACCAGAATTGAGACTGTACTCCCATCTGAACCTTCAGAATGGAATATGAGCTGGTCAGAAGCATAAAGAGCCTTCTTGGAAAAACTCAGGAAGGATTTTAAGACCCAAATTAGAGCAATAGAAGAAAAATTGACCAATGATTTTAAAATATGAAAAAAGAATTCTCTGAAGAGAACAGCTCCTTAAAAAGGAAAATTGAACAAATGGAAAAGAAACTACAAAACCTAACTGGTGAAAATAACTCCTTAGAAGGGACAATTGGACAGATGGAAAAGGAGATGCAAAAGTTAACTGAAGAAAACAATTTAATAGAAAACAGAATGGGACAAGTAGAAGCCAATGAAACCATGAGACATCAAGAATCAGTCAAACAGAATCTGAAGAATGAAAAGTTATAAGAAAATGTAAAATATCTAATTGGAAAAACAACTGACCTGAAAAATAGATCCAGGAGAGAAAAGTCTAAAGATTAATGGTCTACCAGAAAGGCATGATGATAAAAGAGCCTAGACAATATCACCCAAGAAATCATCAAGGAAAATTTCCCAAAGTCCTACATACAGAGGGCAAAATAGTCATCCAAAGAATTCACCATTTACCTCCAGAAAAGGACCTCGAACTAAGAACATCAAGAAATACCATTGTCAAATTCCAGAACTATCAAGTGAAGGAAAAATACTGAAGGCAGCCAGAAATAATTCAAATATTGAGGAACTACAGTCAGGATCACACAGGAACTTTCAGCTTCTACATTAAAAGATCAAAGGAATTGGAATACGATATTCTGTAAGGCAAAGTAGCTGGGACAACAACCAAGTATCAATTACCCAGCAAAGTTGAGCATAACATTTCAGGCAAGGAGATGGAAATTCAATGAAATAAGGGATTTCTAGTCGTTTTTTGATGAAAAGGACACAACTCGACAGAAAATTTGATCTTCAATTATAGGTCTCAAGAGAAGCATAAAAAGATAATAACTTGTTGCACAATAAGGACAAACTGTGTGAATCCCTATATGGGAAAATGATACTTGTTAAATGAGAATTGTGTATTTATTATGAAATGTAATAGAGATACACATAGATAGAGGGAGTGGGTATAAATTAAATGATGTGATGATAAAAATGTGATTTAACCGTGTAAAAGGAATGTAATGGGAGATCTGAAAAGGAGGCAGAATAAAAATAAATTCCATTACAGGAAGAGGCAGAAAAACATATTACAGTAGAGAGAAAGAGGGGAGGGAGATAAGTATTTTTTTGAGAGGTACTTACATCTGATTGGATTCTAGGAGGTTACAACAAATTCAGTTAACAATAGAAATACAACTAGCTCTATAAGCAATAGGAGGGGAAGGGAGAAAGAAAAGGGAGGGGAGGCTAAATGGGAGGGAAGAAGTAGTAAGAGAAAAGGGGATTAAAGGGAGGGGGCGCTGAAAGAAAGGAGGGAAGACTCAGGTAGGCTGTGGTCAAAAATTAAACCTCTATTGGGGAGGCGAAGGGAGAAGGGAAAATGAAAAGCATAAAAAGGGGAAAGGGGATGGACTGAAAGACACAAATAGTAATCAATACTGTGCATGTGAATGGGATGAACTTTCCCATAAAACTGTGACAGCAGAATGGATTAAAAACTATAATCCAACAATATGTTGTTTACCAGAAACACATATGAAAAGGGGAGATACACATAGAGTAAAGGTAAAAGGTTGGAGGAGAATTTATTGTGCTTCAGATGATGTAAGAAAAGCAGGGATAGTAATCTTAATCTCAGACAAAGCAAAAGCAGAAATAGTTCCAATCAAAAGAGATAAGGACAAAACCTTATCCTGGTAAAAGTCACCATAGACAGTAAAGCAATATCATTACTAAACATATATGCCCCAAGTGGTATACCATCCCAGTTCTTGGAGGAGAAGTTAAAGGATTTATAAGAAGAAATAGACAGCAAAACTAAACTAGCGGGGGACCTCAGCCTCCTGCTCTCTGAACTTGATAAATCTAAACTAAAAATAAACAAGAAAGAAGCTAAGATATGAAGGATATGAATAATACTCTGGATAAGGTAGATATGCTAGATCTCTGGAGAAAATTGAATGGTGGTAGAAAGAAATATATCTTTTTCTGTACGGTACATAACACAAATACAAAAATTGATCATGTTCAAGGGCATAAAAACCTCATAATCCACTGCAAAAATGCAGAGATAATCAATGCATTCTTCTCAGATCATAATGCAACAACAATTATATGTAATAAAAGGCCATGGAAAGATAAACTACAGATTAATTGAAAAGTAAATAATCTAATCCTAAAGAAATGGGTGGGTGAAACAATAAATCATAGAAATAATCAACAACTTCATTCAAGAGAATGACAATAGTGAGACAACCTACTAAATCTTATGGGATATTGCAGTGGGATACTCCAGTTCTTAGGGGAAGTTATATATCTTTGAATGCCTTCATGAATAAAACAGATAAAGAGGAGATCAATAAATTGGGCATGCAGCTGAAAAAGCCAGAAAAAGAACAAATCCCTAAGTAAATACTAAACAAGAAATACTGAAAACAAAAGAAGAGATTAATAAAATTGAAATTAAGAAAACGATTGAACTAATAAATCAAACTAACCGATGGTTTTATGAAGAAATAAATAAGATCACGAAGCATTTGGTCAATTTGATTTAAAAAAAGAAAGAAGAAAACCAAATTATCAATATCAAAAATGAAAAGGGTGAACTCACCTCCAATGAGTAGAAAATTAAAATAATAATGAGAAATTACTTTGTCCAACTGTATGTACACTGATTGGACAGTCTAAATGAGATGGATGTACATTTTTAAAAATATAAATTGCTCAGATTAACAGTAGAGGAAGTGAATACTTAAATGACCCCATCTCAGAAAAAGAAATTGAACAAACCATCATTGAATCTGCTAGGAAAAAAATCTCCATGGTCAGATGGATGTGCAAGTGGATTCTATCAAACTTTAAAAGAAGAACATTCTAATATTATATAGACCCTTTGGGAAAATTGGTGAAGAAGTTCTACCAAATTCTTTTTATGATACAAATATGGTTCTGATACTTAAACTAGGAAGAGGCAAAACAGAGAAAGAAGGTTACAAACCAATTTCTCTAAGAAATATAGAAGCTGAAGTTTTAAATAAGATATTAGCAAAAATAATACAGTAACTTATCATGAGAATAATACATTATTATGAGGCAGGATTTATACCAGGAATGTAGGGATGGTTCAATATTAGGAAAACAATCAGCATTATTTATCATATCAAGAAAAAAACTAACAAAAACCACATGATTATCTCAATAGATGCTGAAAAATCTTCTGACAACATACAATATTCATTCCTATTCAAAACACTGGCTAGTATAGGAATAAGTGAAACTTTCCATTAAAAAATACACAGTATCTACTTAAAACCATCAGCAAGCATTTAATGTAATGGGGATAATCTAGATGTAGTTCCAATAAGATCAGGGGTGAAATAAGGATGTCCATTACCACCACTATTATTCAATATGGTGCTAGAAATGTTAGCTTTACCAATGAGAGAAGAAAAAGAAATTGAAGAAATTAGAATAGGCAAAGAAGAAAATAAGTTATCACTCTTCGCAGATGATATAACGATATCCTTAAAGAATCCCAGAGATTCATGTAAAACACTACTTTAAATTAAAAAAAAAAACACTTTGGCAAAGTTGAAGGTTGCAAAATAAATACAGATGCATCTTCTGCATTTCTATGTATTACTAAGAAAGCCCATCAGCAAAAGATAGAAAGAGAAATTCCATTTAAAGCTATGGTAGACACTACAAAATATCTTGAAATCTACCCCCAAACAAACCCAGTGACTATATGAAGAGAATTACAAAACACTTTTCGCAAAAATAAAGTCAGACCTAAGTAATTGGAAAAATATCAATTGTCCATTGGTAGGCAAAGCAAATATAATAAAAATAACAGTTCTACCTAAATTAATCTACTTCTTCAATGCCATACCAATCAAACTTTCAAAAAATATTTTCTAGAGTTAGATAAAATAATATAAAAATTCATCTGGAGGAACTAAACATTCAAAATATCAAGGGAATTGATGAAAAGAAATGCTGGGGAAGGTAGCCCTAGTCATACCAGATCTCAAATTGTGTTATAAAGCAGCAATTATCAAAACCATTTGGTACTGGCTAAGAAATATAGGGATAGACCACTGGAATATGTTAGGTACTCAAGACACAGTAGTCAATGAATATAGCAATCTACTGTTTGATAAACCCAAAGACACTAGCTTCTGGAATAAGAACTCACTGTGAAAAAAATTTCTAGGAAAACTGGATAATGCTATGGCATAAACTAGGCATAGACGAACGGTTGACACCACACAGAAGAATGATGTCCAAATGGAGACATGATCTAGGCATAAGACTGATAGCATAAACAAATTAGGCAACCAAGGAATAGAGTATTTGTCAGATTTATGGAGAATGAAGAAATTTTTGATCAAACAAAGATATAAAACATTATGAAGTGCAAAATGGATAATTTTCATTACATTAAACTGAAAAGTTTCTGCACAGACAAACCCAATGCAATTAAGATTAGGAAGGAAACAAAAAACTGGGACAGAATTTTTGCAACTAACATGTGTAATAAAGGCCTAATTTATAAATTATACAGAGAACTGACTCAAATGTACAAGAATACAAGTCATTCCCCAACTGATAAATGGTCAAAGGATGTGAACCAGCAGTTTTCAGAAGATGAAATTAATGTTCTCTATAGTCATATGAAAAAAATGTTCTAACCCACTATTGATTAGAGAAATGCAAATCAAAACAGCTCTGAGGTACCTCATCACCCTCATCAGATTGGCTAACATGACAAAACAGGAAGATGATAAATGTAGAAGATGTGGGAGATTTGGTACACTAATTCATTGTTGGTAGAGCTGTGGGCTGATTCAACCATTCTGGAGAGCAATTTGGAACAATGCCCAAAGGGCTACAAAAATGTGCATAGTCTTTGACCGAGCAACATCGCTTCTAGGGCTGTATCCCAAAGAGATCACAGAAATGGAAAAGGGTCCCACTTGTACAAAAATATTTATAGCAGCTCTATTTGTGGTGGCCAAAAATTGGAAATCAAGAGGATGCCCATCAATTGGGGAATGGCTGAACAAATTGTGGTATATGAATGTAATGGAATACTATTGTGGAATAAGAAATAATGAACATGAAGACATCAGAGAGACCTGGAAGAACTTTTATGAATTGATGCTGAGTGAAAGGAGCAGAACAAAGAGAATTTTGTACACAGCAACAAACGCAGTGTGCAAGGAATTTTTCTGGTAGACCTAGTCCTTCACAGCAATGCAAGGACTTAAAACATTCCCAATAGACTTTTGCAGCAAGTTACCTTCCACATCCAGAGAGAGAACTATGGAACTGGATTGCAGAATGAAGCAGACCCATTTTTGTCTTGTGTTATGTCATGTTTTGTTTTGTTTTATGGTTTTTCCATTCATTTTAATTCTTCTATGCAACATGCCTAAGGTGAAAATGTAAAAATACAAAAAGAAAAAAGAAAAAAAGAAAATCTATCTTACCCTACAGGGAAGTAGAGTGAAGCAGATAAGTGGGTGTGATGACAGAAAGGAGGGCAAATGAGAGGAGGGGGGTAATTAGAAGCAAATATTCTTGAGGAGGAATAGGGTCAAAAGAGAATAGAATAAATGGGGGACAGGATAAGATGGAGGGAAATATAGTTAGTCCTTCACAATATGACTGTTGTGAAAGTGTTTTGCATAGCTATACATGTATAACCTCTATTGAATTGCTAGCCTTCTCAGTGGGGATGGATGGGGAAGGAGGAAAGGAGAGTAGTTGAAACTCACAGTTTTAAAAATGAATGTTAAAAATTCTTTTTATGGGCAACTGGGAAATAAGATATACAGGTAATGGGATATAGAAATCTATTTTGCCCAGTCAGAAAAAGGAAGGGATGAGGATAAAAAAGGGGTATGATAGAAGGGAGAACAGATTGTGGAAAGTGGTAATCAGAATGCATGCTGTCTTGGGTTGAGTGGAGGGAAGAGATGGGGAGATAATTTGGAACTCAAAAAACCAAAACAAAATAACAGCAAAAGAAATGAGAATGATGCAAACAAATATGAAACAGTCAACAGCTTCTTGAAAATATACTGAAAAAAATCACCTTAAAATTGAATTGACCAAATACTAAAACAGATTTAGAAAAACAACTAATCTTCCAAATAGATTTAGAAAAGATCATTTAAGGGTTATTCGAGTATCTGAAGTCTTGATTTAAGTAAGAGCATAGACAAGAAATTATCAAAGAAAACTGACCTAATATCCTACAAACAGAGAGTAAAATAGAAATGGAAAGAATCCACTGATCACCATCTGAAAGATATCTTAAAATAACAATGTCCAGGAATTCTATAGTCAAATTCCAGAGCTCTGAGGTAAAGGAGAAAATATTGTAAACAGTCAGAAAGCAACAATTCAAATACTATGGAGTCACAGAAGAACACAAGATTTAGCAGTTTACACCTTAAAGGATGAGAGTTTGGAATATAATATTCTGGAGGACTAAGGAGCTAGCATTTCATCCAAGAAAAAACTACCCACTAAAACTGAATATGATCCTTCAGGGAAAAAGGGATATATAATGAAATAGAGGACTTTCTTGCAATCCTGATTAAAAGACAAGAGTTTTATAGAAAAATTTGATTTTCAAATACAAGACTCAAAAGAAGCATAAAAAGGAATACATGAAGACAATAAGGATGAAATATTTACAGTACTATATAGGAAGACAACAATTGTAATTAGTAATAATTTTATCATTATTAGGGCAGTTAGAAGGAGTGTACATAGACAGACATAGACGGTGCTATGAGTTGACTGTTATGGTGCATCTGTATATGTGTGTGTGTGTGTGTGTGTGTGTGTGTGTGTGTGTGTGTGTGTGTAAGAAAGAGGAATGACTATGGTGGAATGATATCTTAAAAAAAGAAGTAAGGAGAGGGAGGGATCCTCTGGAAGAAGAGGAAAGGAAGAGGTAGAATGGGGTAAACTAGCTCACATAAAGTGGTACAAAACAGCTTTTACAGAGGAGGGGAAGACTGAGTAGATGCCCAATCCTCAAATAACATTCTCATCAAAATTAACTCAAAGAGGGAATAACATACACACAATGTTGGGCATGGATATCTATCTTATCCAAATGGGTGTAGAAAAGGAAAGGGATAAGAGAATGTGGAGGAGCTAATAGAAGAGAGGGCAGATCAAGTGTGGTGGTAGTCAAAAGGAAAATATATTTGAGGAAGGACAGGGTGAAATGAGATAGACCATGATAAACAGAAGAGGCAAAGGACTGAGGGAAATACAGTTAGTAATAATTACTGATGAAAAATTTTATGATATTTCCCTGATAAAGGTCTCATTCCTCAAATATATAGAAAATTGAGTCAACTTTATAAGAATACAAGTCATTTCACCACTGATAAATGGTCAAAAGATATGAACAGATCATTTGCTGAAGAAGAAATCAAAGATATGGATAGTCATATGTTAAAAAATGTTCTAGATTACAGGGCTGGGGAATATGTGGCCCTCTAGGTCCTTGGGTGTGACCTTATGATGGAGTCCAAGTTTTACAGAACAAATCATTTTATGAAAGGTATTTGTTTTGTGAAGTTTGGATTCAATCAAATGGCTGCACTTGAGGAACTAGAGGACCACAGGTGGCCTTGAGGTCGCAGTTTCTGCAGCCATTGAGAGAAATGCAAATTAAACCAACTTTGAGGAACCATCTCACAGTTATTGGATTGGCTAATACGACAGAAAGAGAAAATAACAATTGTTGGAGGCAATGTAGGAAAATTGGGCCATAAAGCACCATGCAACACTCATGGAGTTGTAAAATGATTCAACCATTTCTGAGAACAATCTGGAACTATGCCTAAGGGTCTATAAAACCACTCATATCCTCTGATTCAGAAATATCACTAGTAGATCTGTATCCAAAAGAGATGAAAAACGTAAAACAACAAACAAAAACAAAAACCAACAAAAGTATATATAGTGGTGCCTTCCATGTGGTAAAGGATTGGTAACTGTGGCAAAGTCCATCAATTAGGAGATTGTTGAACAAGTTTGGTATATAGTTGTGATGGAATGGCGTTGTGATATAAGAGATGATGAGCTCAATAGTTTTAGAAAAATAGGGAAAGACTTACATGAACTGATTCAAAGTGAAGTGAGTTGAGTTAAAAAAAAAGAGTGTACACAGTAACAGCAACATTATATGATACATAGTTCTGAGTGACTTAGCTCCTCTCTACAATACATTGATCCCAGACAATTCCAAAGATTTATGTTGAAAAATTCTCTCCAGAGAAAGAAATGATAGAGTCAGAAAACAGATTCAAGCATACTTTCATTTACTTTCTTTATTTTTCTTGAATGATTTTGGGGGAGTCTATGTTTTCTTTCACAACATGACTAATATGGAAATATGCTTTGCATAGCTATGCATGTATAACTTGTATCAAATTGTTTGATTTCTCAATGAAGGAGGAATGAGGGAGGGATGGAGAAAATTTGGAACTCAAAATTCATAAATACATACATATATATATATATATTGAAAATTGTTTTTCTATTTAACTGGTAAAATATTTTTTAAAAAGAAAAAAAGAATAAAAACCAACTTACCAGTACCAAAAATGGAAAGGAGAAATTCATCGCTAGTGAAAAGTTACTTAAGGAAATTTTTGAAGCTATTTGCCCATCTATATTCCAGGAAATCTGACAACTTAGTGAAATGGTTGAATATTTTCAAAAATGTATAAATTGCCTAGATTATCTAAAGATGAAACACAATACTTAAATAACCCTATCTTAGAAAGAAAAATTGAACAAGTTATAAATAAACTCCCTAAGACAAGAATCTCCAAGACCACATGGATTCATAAGTGAATTTTTTTTTGTTTTTACTGTTTATTTATTTTTAGTTTTTAACATTCAGTTCCACAAAATTTTGAGTTCCAAATTTTTTCTCCATCTCTCCCCTCCCCCACCCCATAAAGTCGTGCATTCTGATTACTCCTTCCCTCAATATGCCCTCCCTTCTATCATACCCCTCTTCCCTTATCCTCATCTTCTCTCTTTTCTTGTAGGGCAAGATTGATTCCTATACTTTGTTACCTGTATTTCTTATTTCCCAGTTGTACAGAAAACTAATTCTCCACATTTGTTGTTAAAACTTTGAGTTCCAACTTATCTCCCTTCCTCCCTCCCCACCCATCCCCACTGAGAAGGCAAGGAACTCAACACAGGTTGCATATGTGGGGTTTTGCAAAAGACTTCCATAACAGTCATGTTGTGTAACGCTAACTATATTTCTCTCCATCCTATCCTGCCCCCCATTTATTCTATTCTCTCTTTTGACATTGTCCCTCCCCAAAAGTGTTTACTTCTAATAACTCCCTCCTCCCATTTGTCCTCCCTTCTATCATCCCCTCCCACTCAATTTGTCCCTTCCTCCTTTACTTTCCTGTAATGTAAGATAGATTTTCATACCAAATTGAGTGAGCATGTTATTCCCTCCTTAAGTCAAATGTGAAGAGAGTAAGCTTCACATTTTCCCTCTCACCTCCTCCCTTTTCTCCTCCACTGAAAAAGCTTTTTCTTTCCTCTTTATGAGAGATAATTTGCCCCATTCCTTTTCTCCCTTTCTCCTCTCACTATATTCCTCTCATCCCTTAATTTTATTTTTTGGATATCATCCCTTCTTACTCAGTTCACACTGTGCTCTCTCTCTCTCCCTTTATACACACACACACACACACACACACACACACACACACACACATATATATGTATATGTGTGTATGTTGGTGTGTGTGTATCATCCCTCCAACTACCCAGTTATTGAGAAAAGTCTCAAGAGTTAAAAATATTAACTTTCCATGTAGGAATGTAAACAGTTCAACTTTTGAAAGTCTGTTATGATTTCTATTTCTTGTTTGCCTTTTCATACTTCTCTTGATTCTTGTGTTTGAATGTCAAATTTTCTATTCAGTTCTGGTCTTTTCATCAAGAATGCTTGAAAATCCTCTATTTCATTGAATGACTATTTTTTTTCCTGAAGTATCATACTCAGTTTTGCTGGGTAGGTGATTCTTGGTTTTAATTCTGGTTCCTTTGACTTCTGGAATGTCATGTCCCAAGCCCATTGATATCTTAATGTAGAAGCTGCTAGATCTTGTGTTATCCTGATTGTATTTCCACAATACTCAAAATGTTTCTTTCTATCTCCTTGGCCTGGTAATCTGACTACAACATTACTATGAGTTGGTCTTTTTGGATCTCTTTCAGGAGATGTTTGGTGGATTCTTTCAATATTTATTTTGCCCTCTTGTGTTGATAATTTTATGAAAGATGATGTCTAGGTACTTTTTTATTATGGTTTTCAGGTGGCCCCATAATTTTTAAATTGTCTCTCCTGGATCTATTTTCCAAGCCAGTTGTTTTCTAATGAGATATTTCACATTATCTTCTATTTTTTCATTCTTTTGGGTTTTTTTTTTTTTGTAATTTCTTGGTTTCTCATAAAGTCATCAGCTTCCTCTGCTTTATTCTAATTTTTAAAGAACTATTTTCTTCAGTGAGCTTTTGAACCTCTTACTCCATTTGGCTAATTCTCCTTTTTAAAGCATTTTTCTCCTCATTGACTTTTTGGACTTCTTTTGCCAATTAAGTTAGCCTGTTTTTAAAGATATTATTTTCTTCAACATTTTTTGGGTCTCCTTTAGCAAGATGTTGACTTGCTTTTCAAGCTCTTCACGGCCTGAGACCACTGCATATTTATTTTTGGTGATACTAGATGAAGAAGCCTTGACTTACTTCTGGCATTGTTCTTCCTCATCTGAAAGGATGGAAGAAAATGCCTGTTCATCAAGAAAGTAACCTTCTATATTCTTACTTTTTCCCCTTTTTTTGGACATTTTCTCAGACAGTTACTTGACTTTTGAATCCTTTGTCAAGAGGAGGGTATACTCTGGGCACCTGAAAGTTGTCAATTACTCCAAGGTGGAACAATCATGGAAGAGGAGTTTACTCTTCTCTTGTCCTACACACTGGTCTAGGAGCAACAAAAACCTTTTCTGCCTAGAATCTGTGAGTAGTAGAGTTCCCTCTCCTCAACTGCCTCCAAATCTGCCAGCACTACTTCTTCTCACCCTAGGGCCCTACTCAGGGTTTAGTTTCAGAGCAGCTGCTAAATTCTCCCAGGAGCTTTTTTGGTGGAGGGCTCCAATAATGGACACTGCCTCTGCAGTTGCTGCTGCTGGCTGAACCAGACCACGTTCCCCTTCTCTGATGAAAATCTTTCTCACTGACCTTTGAAGCTTTCTTTGAGTCTTGTGGGTTTAGGGATCTGAGAACCATCACTGCTTCTGGGGATTCCGCCCCCAAGCTCATAAGTGAATTTAAAGAACAGCTAATTCTTACATTCCATAAATTATTTGAAAAAAAAGCAAAGAAGGAATATTATCAAATTCTACTCATGGTGCTGATATGGTGCTGATGCCAAAACCAAGAAGAAAAAAAGCAAAGAAATAAAGTGATAGATCAACTTCCCTGGTAATAATGATTCAAAAAAATTTAAACATAATACCAGTAAGCTTATTGCAATATATCACAAAAATGAAAAATTATAATCAGGTGGGATATGTACCAGGAAAGTAAGTTTGATTCAAAATAAAGAAAATAATCAAGAAACTGTGTCTAATGATATTCATTTCTAGAGTAAAGGGGAGGGAAGAAGAAAAAATAAATTTGCATGATAATTTTGTTGTATATTTAAAAGGAATTACAAGTTGTTGCATAGTATTGAGCAGTTTTATTTACTATCTTCTTTTTGTTATACTGTGTTATGTAAATGCTTGTTTTATTCATAAATTAAGAATAAATAAAAATATGAGTAATATGATCAGCATAACTGACTCTATTAATAAAAAAACAAAAATTGTTATAACAATAGATGTACAAAGGCTTTTGAAAAATATAACACTCATTCTAATTGAAAACACTAGAAATTATAGGAATAAAATCAGCTTTCCTTAAAATGCTAAATAGTATTTAACTAAAATCCAGAGCAAGCTTTACCTGCAATGGGGATAAACTTAAAACCTTCCAAAGAAGATTAAAAATTGAAACAAGGATGTCTATTTTCACCACCACTATTCAGTATTATTTTAAAAATACTAGCTATTGCAATGAGAAGATTGAAGACAAAATTGAAGTAATTATAATATGCAACAAGGAAGGAAAACTAACACTCTTTACAGATGATGTGATATGTTTGGAGAATGTTAGAGACTCAATTAAAAAAAAACAACTGAAATAATAAACAACTTCAGCAAAGTGATATGATATAAAATCAACCTGAATAAATCAACAACATTTCTATATATTACCAACAAAGTCCAGCAGAAAGAAAAATTCTATTTAAAATAACTCTAGGCTATATAAAATAGTTGGGAGTCTACCTGTCAAGACAAACCCATTATAAAACTCCATTATAAAAACATTTTTCATCCAAATAAAGCAGATTTAAACAAGTGGAAAAATATTAATTGCTCATATGTAGGCCAAGCAAATACAATAAAATGCCAATTGTAGCTAAGAGGGATGGAGAGCATTCTGAATTCAACATAAAAAAGTTAAAATTTATTTATGTGTAATCAAGAAGAATAATTTAAATTCAGAAAAGAATTTAGGAAAGTCATTTCTCATCTCATTAAGAAAATTTAAAAGGAGAAATGTTGAATTGTTGGACATATATGATCATTCTGCTTACGTATTGACGTTGCAAAATTCATCATATGTGAGATTTATCTTTGCCCAAGAACTAATTTTTTTTAAACACAATTCACTCCAGAGGTTAAATGGAAGTATTTTTCAAATGAGATAGAATTTCATTTTAATAGAGAAACACATGTTGAGTATGTATTGTACAAAGATCACTTCTTAAGATATTGTTTATTTTTTATCTGTTCCCCTAGGCATTGATCAAAATTCACATAAATTTTTTTCTCTGGAATAGCATGAGTGACAGATCTGATTCACTGTATTTAAATTGGGGCTCTGCTATTTTTGAGCTATGTGACTTTCATCAAACAATTCAGCTTTCTCGTGGTTCAGTTTCCTTGTCTATGAAGTAGGGATCTATACTCACATTATCTACCTCATAGGGTACTGTAATCATCGAAGGAGATAATGTATAGTAAGTGTTTTGCAAACCTCATTTTATAAACATAAATTATTAGCATGCTATTATTTTTTGTAATTACAGTAGCTGGTGTAAAATTATGAAAACCAGTTGAAATTGGATATTTATAAAAATGGAAGTGATAAAATATTTCAAGAATAATAGATTATTCTTGTGGAGCACATAATGAATAAGGCAAGAATTATAAATTACATTTTTCACTTTCATATTTTTCAATCTTATTCTTAGCATAGATTTTCCTAAAAATCTTAAAAATAAGTTTATAAAACATGAAATTATGTAAATAGCTAGAAAGAGAGTTGAAATAAAACACATCTAATATACCAATATGCCATACATGGTCATTTCAAAGTAACAATAACATATGTCTTTGAATTGTGATTCAAAGTTGTGTGCCATCTTAGTTAAAGTAAGAAGCACAACAACATTTGTCTTGACATCAGTTGGCATAAGATATTTCCACATGGTGAAACTCCATTTTATTTATATGCATATCTCATAATAGGATTCAGCAGATGGTACAGTGCTGACTGCTATCTAATGAGATCTTGTCATCTATGTCTACACTTTTCAGAAACTATTTGAAATAAATGTTTAGGATATAGACTATTAGAGACTGAATTCATTAGGTTCAAAAGAAAAGTTATAAAAAAAAGGAATGGTCTTGACCTGAAAAGCACTCTAATCAGAAGTAATGAAATCAGAGATGTCTTACTTGCTTATTTTGGCACAAATGCCAATGATATGTATTTATGCATAAATATAGTGTGTGTGTGCATGTGTGTGTGTGTGTGTGTGCGTGTGTAAACATTTGTGAGGAATTTCCAAGTGATGATGGGTAACCAAAACTTGATGCTGCCACTAACCACAAAGTAATCACAAAGTTCATGTAGTTTTGCAAGTAGAGCATGTTAGAAGTCGAGCGCATATCCTCTTCCTGTCAAAAGCCAGTCAGTATAAATTCATTAGGTGCTATCTCTTACGATGTCTTAGATGTTGTCTATTACATGCATATTTACAGTAGGTTATTGATTTTAATTGAGCCTTCCAAATTAGTTATAAAATATCAAATTAATTGGATTATAAGTAAAGTATCTTATATTAAACTTTGTCTTAGTGTGGAGGTGACTTGCGATTTTCAAAGCTACCTGCCAATGTTTCAACATTCCAGTAATTTCTTATTAGGTCTTGTTAAGCTGGAAAAGTTTCTAGTATTGTCATGCTGACCAATTGTACATCTCCTATACAATGACTCAATTAGAAAAGATGGGCAAAGCTCCTAAAACGTCTATCCAAAAGATTGCTTCTTTCCTTCCTTCTTTCCTTCCTTCTTTCCTTTTTCCTCCCTTCTTTTTGCTCCTTCCTTGTTTTCTTCTTTTTTCTCCCTTCCTTCTTTTCTTCCATGCTTCCTTTATTCTTTTTCTTCTCTTGTTCCTTCCTTCGTTTCTTCCTTCCTTCCTTCCATCCTTCCTTCCATATTGTTCCATTCACTGCTCTTCTTTCCCCCTTCTTTTCCCTCTCCTCTCTCTATCACATATATATCCATCCATAAATCCATCCATGAATACATACATGGACTATCAAAGGGTATTCATCTTGTAAGTTCTAGAATGTTGGCTAACTGCACTGATAGAAGAAGTGCCTACCTACAATGATGAAATTACAGGTCCTTGACTTGAAATATTTTATATTCAGTTAGCCCAAATCTTTTCTTAATCTAGTTTTCAGCCTCCCTTCATATAAATAATAGTAAAATGAATTGTTTTATTTGTATTAGTCCTGCTTAAGTGGCTACGTCCAATACTAAGTCAAAAGGAGAAAGAGTACAATTTTAGTTCCTTTAATTTTATTTTTTTTCCAAATGGTCAACTCCAATTTACCTGGAACTCTTTAGAAGACTCAGACTGTTTGCTTTTGTGTGGTTTAAGCCAGAAGTTAATTTAAAAAAGTAATAATCACTTTGATGCATGTCTTCCTTCCATTTCTTAGGTATGAGGATGTTGTATGAGAATGAGCAATAAGTATATCTGTATTTATTGAATTTCTTAGCAAGATCCTAATTCCAAAGCACCTTGGTCCTGAAGCCTAGTTTATTTTATAAACTATATTACACTGTGATCACTTCTCTAGCTTTTTACTTGTTATTTTAAATTTTGAATTTTAACAGGTTTAAGTGAGAGGAGATGTTGAAAAAGAATAGACCCACTGGTAATAGTAGATGAACTTTACAACTTAGCCAAATATGGCTATGAATGTGTTTTTCATTCAATATTCAACAACCACTAAGCCATGCACATGCAAAAAATGTCTTTTTAAAAATATTTATCAACAACAATAGTTGATACTTATGTGGCATTGATATGCATTTTCAGATTTGATTCTCCTAAATCCTGTGAAGTAGGTAGTGACAGTATTATTTTTCCACTTTAAAAAATAGGAAGTAAATTCAGAGAAAATAAAAGATTACAGTTACTCAGTTGGTACATGTCAGAGGCAGAATTTGATTGCAGTGATATCTAATTCCAAAGCTGGTACTCCTTTTCACAACACAGCACCTTTCCACAAAACAAAACAAAACAAAACAAAAAACCAAAAAAAACCCTGAAGTCCCTATATTAAATGGACAAGAATACTTCCAAAACCCAAATACTCATTTGGTAAAGTAGCCACATTTAATTAAAAAAAAAAATCTCATGCAAAAGGTATCTATACTTAGTTGTTTTCTCTAGGATATTCAGAATTTTACCCTATATTTATCACGTGATATTTGGCCTCATTTTTAAGAAAACAAAATCCATTCATTCATATCAATTAGGGCACCAATAGAAATGGACTAGTGTCCCTTATTTTCTCAGCTGATTTGTGAAAGCTGGGAAAATAAAGGTTAGCTTTTTCTGATTATGCCATTCTCATTGATTTTGTTTTTACTGACTCCAAAGGAATTTGTACATTAATGTAGAATAGTAAGCTTTGATGTCAGGGATTCTCTCCCTTCCATATTCTTCTTATTACTTCTATTTTGTGGACAGTGTTCAGGGCAACCATTTTTGCTCCTTCACTCTTCTCTGGGCAGCATTCATGACTTTATACATTCCCTCCGTAGGGAGTGTATCCAGGGAGAAAGCTTATCCATCTCTCTCCCAACCCTTTTAGTTTCCTGTTATGGGCTGTCTTTGCCTTTCTCCATTAAAAGGCAAGCTCCTCCAGAGGAGAAACTGTCTTTTTTGTTTGTTGCATTTATATTCCCAGTACTTAGCATCACTTGCACATAACAAGAGTTTGATAAATGCTTGGTGACTTCTTGTTGACTTATCATCATCATGAAAACACAGCATTTATATAACTTTTAAAGGTTTGCAAAGCACTGTGCATGTTGAATGTGATCATCACAGCAACTCTGTGATGTAGCTTCTATTAATATTGACATTTTACCCCTGAGGAAACTGGGGTGAGTATAGTTTAGGTGACTTTCCCAAGGTCACAAAATAATTATCTAAGTGGGGACTCCATGTTCAGTAGTTCTATATGCTACACCACTTAGCTGCCTCAGATTCATGTGCTAAATTTTGTTCTATCAGAAACTTCTTGCATTTGTCAGACTATATTGCATTTTGGAGTATGGAATATCTTTTGGAGGGGACTCTGAGAACAACTGAGAAAAATGGAAGGAAAATGTCTCTATAAAGAGGCTGACTATACAAACTTAATGCTCATCAGTTTTCTCACAAGCCACTTCGCTTTGAGTTGTCAGGTTTGAAAAACTCAGCCAAATCATTGAACAATTGACTTCAGTACCTAATGCACAAAGACCTGAATTAATATAATTATTGTCACCCTCTTTCTATACCTTGTTTCTCAATTCTAAAGGGGTAGTCTCTTCTCTCCTTCTTATGCTCTAATATCCCTACATACAGTGAGTCACTATCCTTCCATTCCCATTAGCTGCTCCGTTCTTGGGCAGTGACTTTTGTAGACAACAACTAAATCGTGAGGTCAAATCTTAACATTAGACCACCCATCCTGTGCCTCCCAATTTATGCAGTCGATGCCTTCACACAGTTCAAACTCAGGCCAGAATTTTTCTTAGTGTGAGCAAGCTTTTTAAAGTCATCATCCCTGAAAATCAAAATATAGTAAAGGAAGAAAAGCAAGAAGGAAGACGTCCCTTAAATAAATAATTGTTTAACCATAATGTGATTTTTCCTAGAAACACTTACACATGAAAAACTGTAATTTGACTTAAACCAAATAAATGAAAATGTGTCTATTTTCAAGTTTTTCCTGAGGAAAGTTTAATGGGGACAGAGGAACACATTTTAATCCTGAAATCACATATTGTAAATAGCAGTCCACAAGGCTCATGCTACTTTTGTGATGTTGAAGGCATTCTTCCTGTTTTTAGAGCAGCAAATTCTGGGTCTTATTTACAAGTGAACACCTTGGCTTTTTAATCCATTGTCTTGTGCTCCAGTCTCTTCTACTCTACTGTAAGCTCTCCTACATACCTCTTCTACCTCATCACGGAATGGTTTTGGTTGTAACGATGTCTATACCTTCAAATAAAAATAACTAATGCTTCATCTAAACTTTAGCCTGAACCCAAATTGCAAAGCAGCAAATGATATTTGTACGACCTCCTTCTGTAGTCATGCATGTGAATTAAATACTGTCCCTTAATAATGGTTCACTCCTTGAAACAGTTTTCAAAGTGTGTCCTTATATATTATTACTTCTGATCCTTGGAGCAGTTTTGTAACTATGCTGGCTAGCTTCACTTCTTAACTTTACAGATGAGATAATTGAGGCCCTGAAGAAACAAAGTCACCAAATAAATTAGTAGCAGCGTCAGGTCTATATTTCCTAATCCAGGAAATGTTTTGTTAAGCAAGGTTGCCTTTCACTGGTGGAATGGTTAATATTTTAATTTGTAATAGTAATAATAATAATTATAAACCCACCTAAACAAGTTAATTTCTAGCAAGACCTAAGGTGTAAAATAAATATATCAGCTGTGGTAATTTATGAAAGATGGGTTCAGTCAATCAAACAGTAAGCATTTTAGAAACATTTTATTTATTAGTTCTCTCAGGAGTCTTGACATTTTGAGTTTTGAAAAATCTCCAGCTTTAGGGTTTTTTATTTGACCTTTCCCTAAATATCATATTTTTGCATTGTATTTTGAAAACTCAATAACATTTTTAAGGAAAGAACATTTTGTGTTGTTGGGTGTATGCATTTTTTTTTTTTTTGCTTGCAAGGATACAGCACAGAATGGCAAGAACAACCTTTTATTTTCTTTTTTAACTTCAAATCATCTTGGTAGCTTTAAGTAGAATTTATCCTGTGTAACATTCAGAATATTATTCTAATTCACAATTAAACTCTTTAGGCTGGTGATTCTGTGGAAGCAATCCCTTCTTTTCCAATAATAACTATCTTAATGAAGAGGGCACATGCCTGTATTAGCAAGTCCATTAACAAAGATTACAGAATTGAGGAGTTATGGAAATCATTCAGTTCAGAAGTATGAAAGATATTAGAAAGCATTCTGGACTAATCTCTTTTTTCAGAGAAAAAGCAACTGAGACTCCATGAGGTGAAATGACTTTTCCAGCATCATAGAGGCCTCAAGTAGGGATGATAATTGCCAAATATTTGAAGGATTGTCAAATCAAAGAACAACTCAATTTATTTCACTTGCTTCTAAAAAGCAAATATAAGGCTCTATAAACTAAAGAGATGAATTAATATTTTATCTGAGAAGTATTAAGAAACTACTGGATTTGATTTAGAAAGGGAATCATGTGGTCAGATCCAAGTTTAAGGATGATCACTTTGGCTACAGTATAAAAGACTGAGGAAAATGGGGTGAGATGAAGCAGGGAGACCAATTAGGAGGCTATTGCAATAATGTAGGCAAAGGTGTTGAGGACTTCAACTAAAAAAGTCCTTCCATGAGCAGAGAGAAGGGAAAGCATGCTAGGAATGTTATTGATACAGAAAAAGAAATATTTGAAAACTGATCTACACACAATGAGGTAGAGACAAGAGGAAAGGATAATTCTTGGGGAATTGATGAAAGCAACTCAAATATGTGCGAGGAGCAGAGGCCAGGTGAGCTGAGCAAGAATGCTTGGGGACAGAATGCTGGCAGGAGAGTGTTTCATAAATTGTATTTTATTTTTTCCAATTAGCTGTAAAGACAATTTTTAACATTCATTTTTTAATAAAATTTTAAGTTCTAATTTTTTTTTCTCTCCCTCCTCTCTTATTTCACATGGCTAGAGGCAGCTTTGATGTCTTCATCTGAAAATTCCACTTTATATCCAGGGGATATTTATTAGCTGGGGAAGACATGTATTATAAATGTGACTCAGTTCTCTACACATTTGAGAAACAATGCTTTTATTAGAGGCACTTACTGTAAAGACTGTTTCCTAGGTTTCTGCTTTCCTTGCAGTCTTGGTTACATTGGCTTTTGTTTTGTGCAAAAGCTTGAGAATTTAACATAATCAAAATTATCCATTTTGCTTGTTGTAATGCACTCTATCTCTTGTTTGGTTATGAAATCTTCCCTCCTCCATGGATCTGAAAGATAAATTGTGTCTTACTGTACTAATTTGCATGTGGGTTCTATATTGGTATATAGGTATGCACACTTTGTGCTGTTGGATATAGGGCGTTGTTTTTTGGAGGGATACCTGTACCTTGGTATAGGATGTTGGTCTATACCTACTTTCTGCCATACTTTTTTCTATTTTTCCCTGCAGTCTTGGTTAAATAGTGACTTCTTGTTCTAGAAGCTGGTGTCTTTGGGTTTGTCAAACACTGGATTACTACAGTCACTTACTGTATGTACCTAACCCATTCCACTGATCCACCACTCTCTTTCAGATAGTTTTGTTGATTACCACTTTGTAATATAGTTTGAGATCTGGCACAGCTAGGCCACCCTCCTTTAAATTTTTTTTTAATGACCTTGATATTCTTGACCTTTTTTTCTTCCAGATGAATTTTGTTATTATTTTTTTCTAGCTCTGTAAAATATTTTTGGTAGTTTGGTTGGTATACCACTGAATAAATAAATTAATTTAGGTAGAATGAATTAATTTAGGTAGGTAGTCATTTTCATTTTATTTGGCTTGAACTACCTATGAGCAATTGATATTTTATCAGTTGCTTGCATATAGTTTAATTTGTTCAAAAAGTATTTTGTAATTTTGTTCATGTAGTACCTGGGTTTTTCTATGGTTGTTTTAAATGGAATTTCTATTTCTGGCTTCTGGACTTTGTTTGTCATATATAGAAATGCTAATGATTTATATGGTTTTATTTTATAGCATGCAACTTTGCTAAAGTTGTTAATTGTGTCATGTAGTTTTTTAGTTGATTCTCTAGAATTCTCTGAGTATACCGTCATATCATCTGCAAAGTCATAGCTTTGTTTCCTCATTCCCTGTTCTAATTCCTTCAATTTCTTTTTCTTCTCTTATTGCTACAAATTAAATAATAGTAGTGATATTAAGCATCTTTGCTTCATACTGGAACTTATTGGAATGTCTTCCTGTTTATCTCCATTACAGATAATGCTTGATGATGGTTTTAGATAGATACTAATAATTTCAAGGAAAGTTCCATTTATTCCTTCAGTCTCTAGCATTTTTAATAGGAATGTGTGCTATATGTTGTCCAAAGTCTTTTCATCATGTGTTGAAATAATTTTATGATTTCTGTTGATTTTGTTATTGATATGTTATAACAGCAAGGACCCCAGAATACACAGGAGGGCCTGCTATACAGGTTCTTGGATCACTTTTCTAAAAGGGAAGCAACTTTTGAAGGGACAACAATCACTTTCATCAGGCATATATGTCATTCACTTAGTTCAGGGGAAAAAGTTGGCATCTTGAACTTTAGAGAAATTACAAATGGAGAAATAAAGACCAACAGACAGGGCTTACAACTGTATGACCATAAGCAATACATATATCACAGATCAACAGACAGATCCAGCTGTCTGATCATGACATACATATTTGCCAGAGAGAGAAGCACCAAGATCTGAATTTTAAAAGCAGAGGAGGGGTTGGGGGCGGGGGGGGGGGCTCCTTAGTGGCTACCCAGAATCTCTCTGGTCAAACACTTTCCATGAGTGAGTCATAAACAAAACCTCACCTCAGAGTATATATACACTTTTGATAGCCAGAGGGCATTACAATCCTTAAAACCAGCGCCTCATTAGAAATTAAAAATAGGTATGGCCCTTCCTACAAAACAAATCTCCCCTAATTAAGCTTTCTTTATTGGGTAGGCTCATTAATGGGCAGAGAAGATCTTTAACTCACATTAACATTAGATTTGGTCAATCATTCTGAGAGTTTTCTGAATATTGAACTAGTCATTCATTCCTGGTATAAATCTCACCTGGTAGTTTATGTTCCTGGTAAGATATTGTGATTCTTGTATGTTGAATCTTCTATTAAGTTCAGATTTTTTTCACAAAGTCCTGAAAGTCTAACAATTCATTAAATGTCCATTTTTTTTTCTCATTCAGAATGATGCTTAGCTTTGCTGAGTGTGATATTTTTGACTGGAAGCCCAGTTCTTTTGCTTTTCAATATAAAATGTTCTAAGATCTGAACTATTTTAGTGTTGCTAGGTCTTTTGCGATTGTAATTATTTTATCATAATATATAAATTTTTTTCTTGTTGAACTTAATTGTTGGGGTTTTATGAATTTGACTATAATATACCTGTGAGTTTTCCTTATAGGATCTCTTTCTGGTGGTGATCAGTGGTGTTTTTTTTTTTTTTTTCTGTTTCTACTATCTCCTCTTTTCTAATGCTTCAGGACAATTTTGTAAAATTATTTCTTGTATTATTTTATCCACACTCTTTTATTGCATCATAGCTCTCAGGCAGTTCAATTACTCTTATGTTTTCTCTCTTTGATCTGTTCTCCAGATCAGTTATTTTTTTCTTACGAGATGTTTCACATTCTCTTCTATTTATTCCATTCTTCATATTTTGTTTTTATTATTTCATGATCTCTCTTAACTTCACTGATTTCCCCCTGTCCAATGTGATTTTCAAGTCTTTTTTCCTTAAGATTCTGGATCACGTTTTCTAATTTGTTTACTTTCTTTTCATACTCTTGTTTCTCTTGAGTTATTCTTATTTCTTTTAGCTCTTCCTCAATCTCTCTCATTTGATTTTTAAAGCATTTTTACATTCTCCAGTGAACTCCTTTTGGGCAGGTAACAATTTGATATTACTCTGAGGAAGAAGAGGGTTTCTTTGCTCCACTTGCCTCCTCTGAAGATGAACCCCAGTCTTATCTATTCCTATAGTAGCTCTGTCTGACTGGATTCATTCTCTTTTGCCTGTGCATTAAAAAATAATAATAATAATAATTTGATTTTTATAATCACCTCTCGTCCTGGAGTGTGTGGAATAGTGTCTCTGGCCATAGATCCTCTTCAGTTCTCACCTCTGACCTCGGGGTCAAACCAAGAACTTCAGCCTCCTGTAAGACCTCAGAACTAGCCGTGTCCCTGCCCCACTGCTTCTGCACTCACTAGGTATGTGCTGGTTCCTTGTCATAACTCACCTCAATGTCCTGAGGGTAAAAGTTCCTATGGCTGTGGCCAATGCAGCCTCCCAACTCAGCTAACCATAGGCCTTGCCACTTATTGTTTAAGTGGTCCCCAGACTGGAGGTGTTTACTTTTCACAAGGATAAAACTTTGTCCTGGGATATTTCTGAATGTCTGAGGAAAACCCCTATTCTGCCCCTACTCATTTATTTTCACCACTCCATGTTCACCCTGAGGTACTATTTTGTCTCTTTTATTGAGGAAAATCTTGAGAGCTTAACATTTTCTGACCTATTCAGTCATCTTCCCAGAATCCTCTCGCCCATATTTTTAATCTCTAACTTAATATTAATGTTGGACTTCTCCCCATTTTGGGGGTGTGAGGGGTTGTGTCTCACTTTCACTTTTTTTTGCACTGGTGTTATCAGAGAAAGTTCTGGAAGTCTGGAAGTTTTTAGTTTTTCCAAGGTGGTATGATCTGAGGAGGGGTGTGATTCCTACTCTAGCATTCTGCAACCTCATTCTTTACCTGAAACTTGCCCCCAATCTTTTTTGCAATCAGTACTGTTCCTTAGGGCTCCTCCTCCCTTGGGATCAGAAATAATATATTCCTCAGGGTCCCTCATCTCTTGTGCTCAATGTAACACTGCCCCTCAGTGCTTCTACTCCCTCTTGACCAAAAGTGCTTTTCTTTGCCCTTGACTTATGCTTCAGAAATGGGTATAGGAAATGGAGTTGTCAAGCAGAGTCTGGTCTGCATCCATTGCTAGTATAAGGGTACATTGCAATGTCTTTCAGATAAGTTGCCAAGTTCCCTTACCATCTCTGGCTTGAGAAGTGCCAAAGATACTGTTGCTTCTGGGTATACCATGTATTATCATGAACTGGTGTTTCATCTACATGGGCTACAGGCCAGCTTCCTCCCCTGTGTCACAAATCTTCCTTTCTGACCTAGTCTGGAAGAATGTCTCACTTTAGCATTCTATTGGCTCTGACATCCCAAAATTCTATTTCGTATGTAATTTTAAAGTTGTGTGGAAGAAAATGTTGAGAGAGCACAGCTGAGTGCTTCCTACCTTCTTGGTTCCTCCCCCAACAGTCCTCAGCCAACTTTTTAATACTCTTCTAATATTCCAAGCTGCAAAACACGTGACACTTTGTATGACTAAGGGAGTCCTTCAGAAATTTGGCTAAAAAACTACAACTTCTCAAAAGTGCTATCAGGTTTTTATTTCTTTATTTCTCCTGTTGTTATGTCATGACATCACTTTTTTTCCTCCTTTTTTTTCCCCAAAGGTGAACATTTATAAGATTCATTTTTGTCTCTTGTTTAGTTGGGAAAAAAATGAGAGTCCTGGACTCTATAGTTAAATGTAGCCTCAAAAGATCCTGAGGAAAAGTGTCATTCACACATATCTAAAGATATCTTTATATAGTCAAATTTAATTGTTTTTATCTAAAAAAATCTTGGAACCATTGTGGCTTGATTTACCTTTAATCTCCCCACCTCCATTAAAAAAAATCCTTTCATGCTCATAAACTTCTGTGCTGAAAAGAAACCTAACATTACTGGAGGAAATAAAGTATACTAGTTAAAATAGCTAGAATGTTATAAAGATAGAATCAATGATACTGCAATTTGCAATTTAAAAGAATGTTTTTAATCAACTCTCTTTTGTACAATCTTTTTTTTCCTTTTTACCTCTTTTCTAACAATGAGGCCATATATTCATAGTGGTCATAGTAGGTACATAAGAAAACCAAGCACTGTAAGTTAAGCATTAATAGACAGGTTCTTAAAACTGACACCTTCCCCTCCCTCTCTCTTTTCCTCCACATTCCTCCTTCTTGACCTTTTAACCTCTTCCTCCATCTTCTCTCCCTCCTCTCTGGTTTGTATATAGCTGATCTAAAGTTCGGCAAATGCAGTCTATTACTTATCTCATATCGCCAGCATCTCCTTATTCATCCAATTGACTGCTGCAGATTTTCACTGACATACCTCATTGCATTTTCTCTCACCTTTCTCCCCTATGACTCCTTAATATAAAATAGTGCTGATTCCTCCAGGGCTTGAAATTGGACAATATCTCAAGAGAATTCAAATCTATAGGCTCTTTATAAAGGTAGAGGAGAAAGAATGGGGGAATAGGAAGTCAGTTACCACTTGCAGTGAGTGAATTCTGAGGTGGTAGGATTTTTTGCAAATACTTGAGCCTTGCAATCCCCTTACACCTCCTCTACCAACACACGCTTTTTCATTCTAAACAATCCTTGTGTTCTACCTGTTTGACCAAGTGACGCAATGCTTCATTTTTTTAATTGATTCTCAGTTTGGAATGAAACATAAAAGGAAAAATAAAGTATTTTTTTTTAAAAAATCACTTGTATATATTTCTACTCTTACAAAGACATAAGTAACATGCTTTCATTTTATCTACTTTTCCATTATGTTTTTAGTCCCTTTCCAACTAATTCTATTCATTCAGAAAAAAAAGTTGATTTTTAAAAATGTAATTTTCTTTTCTATACTAGTTTATTTCTTTGAAAGAAGTGACATATGAAACCTAAAGATGCAAATGATTTTGTGCTGTAGGTAGATTTTCATGAGAGAGAATCCATTTTCCTAATATATTCCTGGTTGTTTTAAGAACTGGCCTTCTAGGAAAATTGTTGTTCATGGTCACATAGACCATATTATTTCTGAGTCACCTCCTGAAACTGACAGAATTTTGCCTGCATGGCAATTTGAGGTTTTAAGAAAGAGTTGGATTTTTCTGCATGTGAAATCTACTGGCTTACACTGTGGGCAACAATAATTTTCAGTTCTCTTGTGTCATACTTGACTAAAGGTCTTATAATAATTTTTTAAAAGAACTTATTTAAAGGAGAAGAAAATAATCTAAAGGAGCTGTTACAAAATTTATTTAAATGTTCCTTCTATCCATGCAATATGCAACTCATGTATGTACTTGATATTTGGTTTTTCGTCCTCTACTTCCCGTAAGGATTACACTCAGAATGCTGGAGGGCTTCCTCATTTCTCCTGATATCATAAGGGCATGAGTGTATGTAGCACTCCAGCCATCTGCTTGTCATTCCTTTCCCTCAACAAGTGAATAGCCCCTCTCTTCCTCATATACTTTATTGTATTGATGACAATGACTTCTACTTCTGTTCTAAGAAGTTCCTCATTTTTTATGTGTTGTAGCATTATTGTAGCCAACATGCACTTCTCTGGTACTCTCTGTTTAGTATGCATTTTCAGTTTTTTAGAAACTGTTGTGTCCCATATCTTGCAGCCATACAGAAGAATTAATAAATATTGGATTCATTAAAGCAGTCTAGAGATAGTCTATTAAGGGATTCCTTCCTACAAATTGTTCAGGATGGTTTAGTGAGGAAAATCAGATATTCACACAAGATTTTAGCAATATGGATTTATGGTCTCATAGACAGCAATTCCCCTCACCCAGGCCCTCCATTAGAATGGAAATTTCCTGCAAGTTGAAATTCTTTTATTTCTGCATTTGTATCTCCAATGCCTGGTACAGAGTAGGCAGCAAATGATTTTTTATTGATTAACTACTGTTTCTTATTATATGTATATATATATATATATATATATATATATACATGCATATATCTATATCTACATCTATATCTACATATACACACACATATATGTATTTTTTTCTCCTAATATATCCCAGGCAGTCAGTCCTTGTATTTCAAGACTTACATTCCATGGTTGAGATTTAGCATGTACATAGACAATAAAATACATTGCAATTTGATGAAGGGAAAAGAATAAGTAGAGAGAATCAGAAAAGGCTGCATAAGAAAAGAAGCATCTCAGTTCAGTCGTGGATGAATTAAAAAAATTCCAAAAGATATGCTCTCAATGGAATATTATTCAAGAGAAATAAGGAATTCATTAAAACATTAAAAATGAAATTCTGGCTACATAATTGCCTTCAAAATTTTTACAATGAATAACAGGGTGAGGTAGCCAAATAAGCTGATATGGAACAGGGATATCTCTGATAAATTTGAATTTTTAACAGACATTTATTAAATATAAAAGGAAGTTCTTGTAGCTTGAGACAAATACAAAAAGAAGCACAAATACAAAAAGAAGCACAAACCACATCTGGAAAAATAACAGCCAGTATAAACTGAGAATTGTGAGGGAAAACTACCATTGAAGTGAGAATCTAAAAGAAACATATGCAAAGTAACATAAGACAATTTAGCAGAGGCATAAAAGACATCAAGACAAAGACCTCACAGACCACCTCAAGAGTTAAAGATCACATTCAGTGAGGGGGATCAGAGAAGGTTTTGTGGAAGATGGGGCCAGAGTTGGTGTCTGAATGATGAATAGGTGAATTCAACAGGTACCATAAAAATGGAATGTATTATTGGTAGGAGATAGAGGGGGTCACCATGCGTGCCTGGGGTAGGGGGAGCATGAGATTATAGAACAGTACGGCTTGCCTGAAATGCAAAATTATTGGAGTGGACTAGAGTGAAATAAGTCTGGAAAGGTAGGCTGCAGCCAATTGTCAAGGGCCATTAAATGCCAAAATAAAGAGCTTGTATTTTAACCAAGATGTGATGAGGGATGATTATAGCAGCCACTGAAAGATATTACAACAGTCCAAGTCAAATATGATGAGGGTCAGAACTGTTATTTAGGCAATATGCATAAAGAGTGCTATACAAGGAACATAGCAGAGATTGTTGAGGGAGAATCAGCAGTACTTGGCATTCACTGGAGAGCCAAGTCTCATTGATGTGCTTAGTTGTTCTTGCTAATGAGTTAATGTAATAGGCGGGATTCCTACCTGCTGAAACGCAGATCACATTTGCACTAATATCTCACTCTTCTGAAGACACACAAGTTGAAAAACTCAACTGCAGGTAGTGTACATATACTTACAAACTGGACAAGACAAACACTGGAATACCAGTTTCAAGGACAAAGTTAGCCCAATAAATGTGAATAATATAAATCAGATATCCTGCCTACGGCTCTCTGGCATGCGTATCAAACCCACTAAAGGACAACTCAAAAGGCTGAGAGACTGAATTTCATGAGTACAATAACCAGCAGTAAAAAAAAAATAAATAAATAACTATTTTGAACTTCTTTATAATGCTTTCTGACTCATGAAAGGCAAGTAGAATATTCAAACCAACTCAAAGACCACCAGCCAGGTCATCACTATCTGAAAGTGCTAAAGAGCAAATTAAGAAATCAATGGCAACCACAAAAAATCCCCTACTACAGATTACCCAGAGACTCTGCTCTTTGAGAAGTCTCATTACTATACTATTACTATCAGTGATCTGGATAAAGACACAGAAGGCATGTTTAATAATATGTGTGTGTGTGTGTGTGTGCGTGTGTGTGTATGTGTGTGTGTGTAATACAAATATATATTATATCAATACCTAAAATATCAAAATAAAAAAAAAAACTATTAAGGAGAATCAATACAATGGAAGATAAATTCAAAATTCTCTTGCAAACTGGAACTTGAATTGAAACCAAGATGAAAATTTTAAAATCCTGAATTTAAATATTTTTCAACAAATTACAAAAAGTGCAGGTTGATTTGCCAATAGTTTATGGTAAATGGGGACTTCATTTGACAAAAATCTCAATATAAACTCAAAATATGACACAGTTGCTAGATATCACTAACGTAATTTTAATTTGCATCAAACAGAAGTCTGTTGTCTACATCTAGAGGGAGAAGAGAGAGGAACACATGACACTGGTCTGGTTAGACCACATGTGGAATCATAGGTTTAATTCTGTGAAAAACATTTTGAAAGGTTTGAAGACAAATTGGTGATGGATTGGAGGAGGACACTAGAAGCAGTGAAGTCTGAAAACCGTGCTTTATAAAGCAAGATTAAAAGGAAAAAAGAATATTTTACCTGGAGCAGTTTTCAAATAAATGAAGGATTATTTCATGGAAAATTAATAGATTTATTCTGCTTTTTTCCACAGGCCAGAATGAGTACAAAAAGGTAGAAACTGGAAGGTAGGAACTGGTGGTCTAAATGCTCAATTGATTTTAGCCCATTAGTGCTTATCAGGAAAGGTTTTCTTGGTAACACAGGGCAAACTTTCTACAGAAATTTGCTTTAGCTTCTAGCAGTCAGTAGATTTTGTATAATCCTAGATGTTGAATGCACCATCTCATTTTGCAGTCATTAAGCACAGGACCACCACTGGTTGTAACAGGTGCCTCTCATTTAAAAGAATAAGGAGGTGAATCTCCATTGCCTGTGGCATCACATTGGGGGGTCATCAAACAGATGAAGGAGGCGAGATCAATTCTGTGATCCTGGGATTAAAAGACAGCAGAAACTCTTACCATTTGTGTGACATGAAAGTCTCTAGACTTGTCTGCTTTTGATCTTTCTCATTTATCAGTCGAGTGTTTATTACTATTGCTTTGATTCTAAATTTTTCTCTGTTCTCTGGACATGGCTTTTGGATCATCTGATCATATGTTTGCATGTCTTATTAAAATGCTCAGATTTTCTTTTCACTTTTAGATACTTGCACTCTGCTGGTACCTGGAATTGTTGTATTTTCACTGATCTTCAGTGTCTCATTACATTTGCTTTATATCTATATGTATCTCTCTCTGTGTGTCTCCCCCCCCTCTTTCATATATACTATATATATATATAGTAAACTTGTGTGTGTGTATATATATATATAGTAAGCTCTTTGATGGCACAAATTTTTGTGTTTTTATTTTGATATCTCTAGTTTCTAGTAGCGTATGTGGTATATAGAATCCATTAACCAAAAAAAAATTATTAAGATGTGCCATACACTGCTAAGTTCTAGGGATTCAAAAAGTGGCTAAAGACAGTCCTTGCCCTCAAGGAACTCAGAATCTGATAGGGGAGAGAACAGATAAGCAAATGTGTATAAACAAACTACATAGAGGTGAAATATGAAATGAAAGGGATTGGGAAAGGCTGTCTGTAGATGACACATTTTAGATGGGCATAAGTCAGAGGGAATGCCAGAAGTCAAGAGATAGAATGTCTTGTTCATGAACAGTCAGGAAGCCAGTGTCACTGGATGGAAGAGTATGTGGGAAGGAATAAGGTTTAAGAAATGTCTAGGTTATGAAGCATTTCAAATGCCAAGCAGAAAACTTTGTATTTGATCCTAGAGGTGAAAAAGAGTCACTAGAGTTTAATGGATAGAGGACATGATGTGATTGGATCTCTGCTTTAGGAAATCACTTTAATGGCTTAATGGAAAATGGATTCGAGTGGAGACTAGGAAGACAAAGTTGGCTCTTGCAGTAATTCAGACATGAAGTGAAAAGAGCCTGCACTACAGTGTTGGCAGTGTCATAGTAAAGAGGGAGGCCTATTTCAGAGATATTTCAAAGGCCAAATACACAGACCTTGGCAAGAGAATGGGTAAATGGGTAAGAGTAGAATTGAGGGTGATTCCGAGGTTGTGAGCCTAAGGGTCTGGGCAGGGGAGGAGAGGAGGTAGACAACACTACCCTGTCTGTTGACAGTAATAAGAAAGATCATTTTGAGGGGGTAGTTCAGTTTTGCATGTTTTTATTTGGGATGTCCACTGGACATCCAGTTGGAGATTTCTGAAAAGCAATGAAGAGACTGTGACAGAACAGGTAGATTTGAGAATCCTAATTCATGGGAGCTGATGGTATCATCAGGTAGTAAAGAATAAGAAGAAGAGGAGAGGTCCCAGAAGAGAACAGCGTGGGATGCCTATGGTTAGAAGTAATCTGGAGGAGAATTCAGAAAAGGATACTGATAAGGACCAATTAAATAGATAAGAGGAGGACCAGAAGAAAATGTTGTACTGAAAACCTAAAAAGAAGAAAGTGTGAAAGAGGAGATGGTAATAAACAGTGTCAAAGTCTGCAGAGAGGTTGAAGACAATGAGGATTGAGAAAATACCATTGGATTGGGCAACTAAGAGACAGCTGGTAATTTTGAAGACAGCAGTTTCAATGGAATGATATGGTCATAAAACAATTTATAAGGGTTTAAGAAGATAGTAAGAAGAGAAAAAGTGAAAATACTTATTGTAGATAGCCATTTCAAAGAGTTCAGTGACGAAAAGTAAAAGAAATATAAGATGATGGAAGAGTCAAGTGATGTTGTTTGTTTTTTCCAGTTTAGGAGAGCGATTATCATATTTGAAGGAAGCTGGTGATGAGCCAGGGACAGATTGAAAATAAGTAGTGGGGTAGGAAAGACAGAAGGGGCAATCTGTTGGAGGAAGTCTAAAGGAATTAAACAGGAGAGAAATTAGCCTTGGAAAGGAGGAAGGCCACTTAATCATATAAGAGAGGGGTAAAGCAGGAGATAGTGGCAAAAGATCTTTGAATATTAGAAGGTGAGGAAAAAGAAAGCAGAGGGAACTCACAATGAATGACCCCATCTTTTTTTCTGTAAAATATGAGGTTAATTATTTATTATTATTTTATTATTATTAGTTATTATTATTATTTATTGAAAGGGTGAAGTGAGGGGAAATGACAGGAAACCACTCCCTCCCTTACTCCCCTAGCCGTCTTCATTCTGGCCATCCTGGGGCTTTACATTTGGATTGAAGATCCTGCAGACTTTGACTAGAGATAATGCTACGGAACACCTAACCTTTTAAACTCCTTCCCTGCCTCCATCCTGATTGGTGATTTCTTCACAGATGCCTAAAATAAGTTTAAATCCATAATTCACTATAAATTCTGCCTGTCTTCTCACTAGCTGCTCTGGTATCAAGCACCACTGCTGTGTCTCTTCCTTTTGTGGGGCTAAAACCAAATCACTATTGCCATTGTTACAAGAAAGAGGCTTTCAAAATACTTGCAGTTGATTTCACACAGCATCCCTATGGTTATCCAAACCAAAATATACTGACCCTGCTACCATTTATCTATATGTGCTGTCTCCCTCTTTTATAATGTAATATCCTTGAGGGTAGGTGCTGCCTTGGCTTTTCAATTTTTATTTCTATAACTTAGCATAGTACTTAATACCTCATAAATGCTTAATAAATAATTTTTTCATTCCTTCATTTGCTTCAGTGTTTGATATAAACATATATTAGGTTTTTATTCATCTTTTTCTCTCTAAAGATAAGAAATCAACATAATAAAAAAACAAGTTTTAATGACTTTGCACCCTGATTAATTCAATGATAAACCATGATTCTGGAGCATTGAAAATGAAGTAAGCTACTACCCACCTCCTGACAGGGAGGTGGTAGCTTCAAAATGCCAAAGGAGACATACATGACCAATGGGAATTTACTTGACTATTTTTTTTTAAAATTGATTTCCTATTAAAAGAAGTAAGAATAGACAATTTATAAAGGAAAAAATAACTTATAGAAACCATGGTAGGAAAATTCACAGTAAATAGAGATTGTTTGCTCACTGACAAAAATAAATCAGCAATAGAGACCGTCTTTCCCTCCCCCCCCCCCACCTCAAAATGAATACCATTCAACAAAGGGTCCTAGTCAACATGGCTTGGCAGCTTTCAAAGATTAATATGTTTGGGAAGAAGAGAGAATCACTGAACAATATGAAGCTTTTATATGGAATCTATTCCTAATGAATAATAGGTTATTTCTTAAAAGGGATTGGCATGAGGCCACTAAAGCTGAGTGCATCACAACATTCTCGAACTAAGCCACTATTGTCAGGGGTTTGTGATTCAGCAGTAAAATGCCAAAATAGAACTGACATTTATCTAGGGCTTTCCAGTTCCTAAAGCAGTTTCCATACCATGTTTCAATAAAGCATATCAATTAAGGAACGAGGAGAAAAATATGTTAATATTTTAATACCTTCATAAATTCTTCTTTATAGCTATAGCCACAATGGATTATTTGCAAAGAATTCACCTTCAGAGGAAAGTCAGGGCCTAATCTATATCACAACTCATAACCATGAAGATGGGAAGTTATTAGATCTTTAGCACAGGAATCATTTCATTCAGATGTGTCTGCCAGTTTGACTCAGCTAATTATGGTTAGTTGGTAATTAACCTGCCTCATATCACAGAGCAATTTAGTTTGGGGAAAGTAGCCATGGAATGAGGATACTTCATACAGGGTTTGAGAGGGATATGACCTAACAAAGCTTTTTGGGCCATAGCAGTACAGCAAAGGTTGATCAAATTTTCTGTTTTCTTTAACGTACCAAGACGTTTTGATGGATACTTTTGTATAATAAAGTTTGAGATCAGATATTTCTAGGTCCTGTTTATATATTTTTCATTATTTATAATGAGATATTTGATCTTTTGTTTTTCAGGAAGAATTTATTTATTATTTTTCAATATCTATTAATTCCTTGGGAGTTACATTGTTATGACATTAGTTTTATTATTAATTTAGGTAGAATTAGTTTGTTAAAAATTATATTTGCATGGCCCAGAAATGAGTAATTAATATTTCTGTATTTATACGTTTTCTTTTTTGGATACATGTGTTGCATTCACATGTGTTCATACATGTTTCACTTGTTAGATGGAATTAGAGACATTTGATATGTTATATAGTTCTTTTGAACAGGGTTTCATTTTATATCTCTTCCTCCTGAGTTTTACAAATACTATACCTAAAGTTCAATAGTTTTGTGGGTTTATTTTACATTCTTTCTATTTTATTCAAATTAGTAATTATTACAATCAATTTTGTTTGAATATTTAAGTTGCTGGAGAGTATAGCATCTGCAAGTAGTGATTGTTATGTTTGGTTTTTGTTTGTATGTATAATTCATTTAATTTATTTGTATTGGTTTATTGCTAGAAGTATTATTTCTAACAATACATTAAGTTTTGGAGGTGACAATGAGGATTTTGATTACCCTTGGTCTTCTTGAAAAAGTTTTATGGCTTTTGCTTTATTTCAAATAATTTAAAATCTTAATTTCCATAACATTTTTAAATAATCAATTCATTCTTGTGCTTTCTAATATATATAAATTTAAACACAATTTCTGTAGTTTGTCAAAACTTTTGTCTATATCTCAATATAATCATGTGATTTTGTTTTTATTATGAAAATGACCTATTAGATTTATAGTTTTTCTAGTATTCAATCAACCCTGAATTCCTGGCATAAATTCCTGGTATAAATCCATCCTGATTATAGTGAATAATCTTTTTGCTCAAATCATTTGGTCTAATGCTTTATGGAATGGTTTTTCATCTTCATTAGAAATAGTTTGCTACAATTTGCTTCCTCCATTTTATTTCTCCTAAGCTTAGATGCTGTTGCCGTATTTGTTTCATTTAAAGGATTTTGGTAAGATGTCTTTATTTTCTAAGTGTGTAAAAATAGTTTAGGAATTGTGTTTAAATATTTAACAAAATGTATTTGATATCCATCAGGGACTGGCTTCTTTTTTCTCTGGAAGTTTATTTACTTTTTAAAATGTTTTATTGAAATTTTTTATTATTTTCATAATTTATTCTTATTGTTTATTTTTATTTAAATTTTATTTTATTTGGTTACTTGTTTGTTTTTTATTTATTTAGTGGGGCATAAAACAACTTTATAGAAACAAAAGTGACATGAAATTACTCAAAAACTTGACAGAAGCTTGTAGAAATTTAGAAACTTCCTCTTCAAGCACAGGGCAAAATACAAGGTGGATTCTTTCTGAACATTGTAGCCAGACAAGACATATTCATCTCTCAGCTGTTTCCCAGCAAAGTAAAACTTTAACAGACCATGAATGGCTTCTTTGTCCTGGATGTTTGTTTGACATTGTCAATGGTATCACATGGCTCCATTTCAAGGGTTATGCCAGTCAAGGTCTTCACAATATTTTGCTTCCTACACCTGAGATGAAGGACCAAATGCAGAAAAGTTTTCTTCATCTTCCAGCTGCTTTGTAGAAGAGATCTACCTCTTCTGGTCTGGGGAAATGCCTTACTTATTCCTGAATTTTGGCATTGTCCTTCTCAGGTACTATAACCTTACCAGTCAAGGTTTTCTAAAGATCTTCACCCCAACTCTGAGACAAAGGACCAAGAGTATACCCATTTTAAATATTGTAGTCAGAAAGGTATTGTTTTTCTTAATTTGGCAGTTTGACTTCTCTTCTTCTATTAACCTGGGAATTTCACAATTTTTGTATGTTTTCATTAATTTCTTTAAGTTTTCAGTTTTACAGACTTGAAATTCAGGGAAATAATAATAATTATTTCATTTTCCTCTTCATCTGCTGTGATTTTTCCATTTTCGTTTTTGGTACTAGTGATTTGGTTTTCTTTCTGTTATTACAATTCCATTTGTAGTTTATTTTCTTATTCTTAAAAACTTGTGCCTTTTATTAATTTATTTTAAAATTATCATTTATTTTCAAAATTCTTTTTGTGTTCAATATATTGCTTTTTAACTTTTAATCTTAGATTCATGTCTAATTGATATCGCTTTTATTGAGACAACAAGATGAAACAGATAACTTGAATTACATGAAACTGAAAAGCTTATATACTAACAAAATTAATACACCTTATTTAATAAAGCACAGAAATGGGGAAAAAGTCTTTGTATTAAAATTATTTGATAAAGGTTTGGTACAAAAGATAAATAAAAAAGTTACACATATGTATGAGTATAGTATATGTATGAATATAGTATCATATGTATGAGTATAGTGTATTTATCTATGCATATACAAGTGTATATATCCATATACATGCTATTTTCCCAATGGAGAAATAGCCAAAGGCAATGAACAAAAAAAAAGAATTGCAAGCTATGAACACATGAAAGAATGCTCTGAATCCCTAATAAGAGATGTGCAAATTTAAAAAAATCCTGAAGACTTACCTGGTACTCTGAAAAATTAAAAAAGATGACAACTTTGAAATAATGTGAGGTGGGTAGTAGATAGATAGGCATACTACTGTATTCTTGGCTAAGTTGTGAGAAACAACCATTTAGAAAAGATATTTGAAATCATACAAAAGGAGTCATTTCACTACAATTTTATACTTCAAGGAGTCCAATGATAAGAAAAAGTTCTCAGATGCATCAAAATATTTATAACAGCACTTTATGACATAGTATAAAATTAGAAACAATATAGATGTTCATAATTCAAAACAAACAAGTTGTGGTACATAAATGTAATGAAATTTTACTATTCTGCAAGAAATAATAAATATGATGAATACAGAGAAGCATGGAAAGGTCTACATGAAATGATATACAGCAAAGTAAGTAGAACCAAGAGAACAATATACATAACAACTACAAAATTATAAAAAAGGAAAGAACTAACACATAAAATTGAATCTTGGAAATTAAAAAGGAAAAGCTTGGTTCAAAAGAAGAAAAAAAGTACCCCCACCCCTTTGCAGAAGTGAAAATTCCTCAAAAATTGTACATAACACTATTTTCAGACGTTTTTGATATATTTTTCAGTTATGTTTTCTCTCTCTCCCTTTCACTCCCTCCCTTCTTCGCTCTCTTTCTTTTTCTCTGTCTCTCTTGCTCTTCTTCTTTCTTCTTCTTTCTTTTTCTTTCTTGTTCTTCTTCTTCTTGTTCTTGTTCTTCTTGTTCTTTTTCTTCTTCTTCTTCTTCTTCTTCTTCTTCTTCTTCTTCTTCTCCTTCCTCTCCTCCTCCTCCTCCTCCTCCTTCTTCTCTCTATCATTCAAAAATGCTATTTTTTTTTTATATGGAATATCTCCCTAGGAGATGAAGAGGGAGGAAAAGTGATCCTTAGAAAAATACTGTGATAAGTAAAAGGCATAAGTAAAAATTCATTTTTGTAGCTTAATTCATACCATTCATACTGGGAGTTATGATTACTAGCTCTGATTTTCCTTCTATAATACCTTACTATAAAGTTTCCTCTCTTTGTCACTCTCATTTTCCAAAAAAAAAAGTGGTGTGGAAAGAGTTTGTGATCCTCACTATTTATAATGGAATGAGAGTACTACTACTTTTTTTTTTCTCCGTTACTTTATTTTCAATTACAAATTCTCCTATTCCTCTCCCCCTCCTCCATCCATTGAGAAGGAAAGAAAGACAAAAACACATTACAAATAAGCTTAAGTATGCAAACACTTTTCTGAACTGACCATGTCTAACAGGGGAAAAAAGAGGGAAAAAAAAAAAACATATGCTTTAATCTGTACTCTAAATTCATCACTTCTTTATCTGGAAGTGGATAGAATGTTTCATTCTTAGCTTTCAAAATAATGGCTGGTCATTGTGTTCATTTGATTTCTTAAGTCTTTGAGTTGATTGTCCTTGCAGTATTGTTGTATTGTATAAATTCTTCTCCTGTTTTTTATTTCATTTTGCATTATTAGAAATAGTAAATTCTACACTCTTCTTAAATGTATTTCTATTGTATTTCTTTTTCTCTTTGTTACACTTTTAAAACAAACAAAATAGCATGAAATTCTACCTAGGCTTTGAGTTTGTTTTTCTTTGGCTCTTGAACATAATGGGATTTTTCATAGACAATTATCTCTTTTCTTCTATGAGGATATAAATATTTGATTATCACTTAGTCCCTTAAAATTGATCGAATATAGTTGCATTTACAGTTTTCTATGATATTCTGTTTATATCTCAAATATTCTGATATTTTCAGTGAGAGTACTTTGAAATCCTCTACCACATTAAAAAGTCTATGCTACCTCCATCTTCAACCCCAATAGAATTATAATCTGTTTTTCAGGTTATTATTCATTGTGAGCCTTTTTGCTTCTGCATTTTGGTTATCATATATCATAATTTCCTTTCTTTATAATAGTTTTCTATAAAAATGAAATAACAGATGCTACATTGCTTTTAAGTCTTATTTAATCTCAAGTGTGGCTCTTGAATGCCTGATATCTTCTGCCCTGGGCACTTACAGTGTTTTTCTTTTGAGTTATAGCTGATTTTCACTACTATATTTCTGGGACTTTTCAGTCTGCAGTTTCTTTCCGGAAGTGATACTGGATGCTTTCTGTTTAAACTTTATCCTCTGACTCTAATGGCTCTGTTCAGTTTTAATGAAATATGATAGCCAGGATTTTCATCTGTTCATAGTTTTCAGGGAATCTTATGTCTGTTAAGTCATTTCTCATCATCCCATTCTCTGGGTCAATTGTTTTGGATAGTAATGTCTTTTGTATATGTCTTTTAGTCTTGGTATTTTGTTCTAATTTCTTGAAGCCTCATTGAACCATTGAGTTGCTTTGCTTTATTCTCTTTTTAAAGGTATCGAATACTTGGGTAAAGTTATCTACTTTTCTATATATTTCTTTCCCAACACTCTAAATGTATTTTTAAAAATCTCTTAACTCACCTTTTACTTCAATAATCTCATCCACTTTTAGTATCCCTGTGATTAATCCATTCTTTTTGCCCAGGTTTTGGTTGTGCTTATTTTGCATGTATTCCTTTCCTTTGATATTTTATTTTAAGATATCCAGGAATATTTTGGAATTTTAATCTGTAGAATATCTTTGTTATAGTAAGATCTCCCTTCTGCTTTCTTATGTCTACAGTTTCATTTCTTGAATTAGGACTTTGTGCTAAGTCCAAGTTCTGTTCCCTCTGAAACTTTTGGTTGTGGTTAGCTAAGTTCAAGTTCTGACTTTCACTAGAGTCAGAATGAAATACCATTGCAATAGGGCAAGGTGGCACTCATGTTTCAGTCTGAAAGTCACTGGTTTATAGTTCCTGAACGAGAGTCATAGTATTTCTGCATATTTCTAAGACTGCACTGCTTTGCCTAGGATAAAGTCCTGGCCTGATAGCTCAGAGTGAGTGTACGTAGAAACTGTGTCCGTTCTGGCTCAAATCTCTAAGTGTTCCCTTCCCAGACTGACTCTTTTGTGAAGGCACACTAGGCCATCTTTTGCCTGACTGCTCACCTAGCTTTTACCTATTGAATGGGCATTGCCTCAGACAAACTGATACCTGGAAAGATGTTAGCTTAAAGAGGCTAAGGTCTCCCATTCTGTCCGGAACCGTTGCCATTCATTCTTACCTATATATTGCCATTGCACTCTGATGACTCTGGAGGAGAGAGTGAGGCTGATAACTTTGCGCAGCTCTGCCTCACTTAAATTCAATTAATTTGGAAGTCAAGACATCATCCTCCTGCTTTTATTAGTCTTCTTTGAGAATAAAGAATAAACAACAAAAAGGCCTGGTCTAAAAGTATTACCTGGTACCAAGATTGGTACCAAGCCCCATCCACTTCCCTAATCTTCAGTGTCTAACCATCTTATTGGAACTTTCCTCAACTATGCTCCTGCTGTTTATCTTTTTACCTGTACAGTTTCCTTATATACTCACTTAACAAAATTGTCTCAACCCTGGTTGACTTCAGTCCTATTTTCTGGGGCACACTCAGATGCTAAGATGCTAAGCCATTTCCTCATGTAGTCATCCATTTCTTTCCTGAGAATAAGTGCCTTCAAGTTTCAGCCTGGGCAATATTTCCAGTCATTCCCAACTCCCCAAGATTATGCTGGGTTCAGACCAGTCTCCTAAATTATCCATATATGCCTGATTATATTGTCAGCTTTCTTCCCTTGTACTAGCCCCTACCAGAAGGTCTCAGTGCCTAAAGAGGCCCTTATTTCAGCCCACAACTCCTTGTGCCTTCCTTTATTGAATAAATTCACATTTTTCTTTGGTTCTGTTTGTAGTTGCACCTACCCCCCCACTTATTACTAGATTATTCTCAAGAGGATTAAGTTTATTTAAAATCTTGAACTGAAAGTCTAATATTAAATTTCATAGGCCATGATTAATATCAAATTCCTAGAACAGAAGTGAATTTAGGCAAGAAGGAGCTAAAGAAAATATTGAAACAATGTGTATCTGGTAAATGATCAAGATTAAATGGTAAGAATTTTGTTAAATTTTTAACTTTTATCATTTCCATCTGTAAAATGAAATATAAGATATTAATTTCCACTATTAATCATTTTATTATTATGTAGAATAATAAATTCTTAATGTTGGATTTTGAGTTAGGATATTTGGGTTCTGCCAGGCCTAGAGGCCTGTATTGGGCTACCTGAGTCTTTCTTACCTCACCTCCGAGGTCTTCGGCTGGCTACGCCGGATGCACATATGAGAGAAAGGACGTTCCAGAGTCGAACAGGGGTTGAGCTTTATTACAGGGTCTGGGTTACAAGTGCAGGGAGATCTTCCTTAGGAGGAAGAGGGGGAGATTTCCTAAGGAGGCTAAGCTTAAGGGATTGGAAATAGAAGTACAAGCGGGGAGAGAGGGGGAGGGGAGAGAGGAAAGAAAAGAAGCGGAGCCTACTGTCCTCTTGGCTCCACACGTGCTAAGAGAGAGCTTTTTGGGCTTCCTCAATCCTACTTAACCTTCAGCCGCACAGTTTGCATCTCAATACCGTGCTGTTAGGTAACTAGGTGTGCTCCAATCCGGGACAATCTCGAGGGCAGGGAGACTCCACCCATCACATATCTCCCGGGGAGAGGCGGAAATACCCGAGCTAGCCGAGCTAGCTCAGTCTAACCTTCTCGAATCCCCGCTGTTCATGGAGGGCCTCGTAAGACTCTAAGATTTAGAAGTCCTACTTTTACCCGCCCGAGACCATCCACACGGATTTGAGCTTCCAATCCCAACGGGGTTCAAATCCAAGTTTGCCCACTTTCCACCAACATGACAGTGAGTAGATTGTTAGCCTTTCTAGGTTCTAATTTAAACACGCACACATACACACACACACACACACACACACACACACACACACACACACACACACACCCCACACACACACAAGTTGGGCTAGATGACCTCTAAATTCCCTTCTAGGTATACAGCTATCATTCATGGTCCTATGTCTGAAGAGGTTGTTTTGCTGTCATTAACATGGCACATAAGTTATTTTAGAATGCTATATATGAAAATATTATAATCTCTGTTTTACAAATAAGGAAATTGAGAGCTGAAACATATATTTACACAGGAAGTAAACAGAAGAGTTGGGACTCAAACCAACAAGTCAGAGTTCTTTCTATTATATTCATAACCACTCTTTGTTGGGTATTCAGGGGGCACTAGTGCCTCTTATGTGAGGGCTTACCATGTCCTTTATAGGGCTGCCCTTCCATCTTTGGTGTCAATCTTCACCTAATTCTGTGGGTCCAAGAAGCTGTAGCTTAGGCAGTGGTCACAACCTGATAAACCACCTTGGAAGATGGGCTCAACTAGCTTGTGGGTAACTGACAGACATTAAACTTGTCAGTGAGTTAGAGGGATGTCTACTCCAAGCATGTAAAGACTTCCCCAGAGTAGAATGTATGCATGAGGACAATTTGTTGCAATGACCATGACAGCAGATGAAGTAAGAACTGTGGAGTATTTCGAGCTTGTTTAGATGATGAAGACACCAAGGTCATCCATGGCATCCTGGGCCATTGCCAGTCATCTTGACTTTTGTCCTGCCACTGGACCTCCATGACTAAGGAAGAGAAACTGAATTGGATAACTGTGCACCTCTGTCTTACTTAAATGCAATTCACATAGATGTCAAGGCATCACTTGTGATGTCATTGGTCTTAAAAAAAAAAAATGAAAGTTTAAGAACAACTGCCTCTATTTTGAAAGCTGAATCTGGACTAGGTGCCAAGGTTAACCCACAAAACCAACTAAGATAGCTAACTAGAATAGCATTCTTCGGGCTAGACATTCAAGTAGGAGTTCAGAGTTTGAATCCTAACTCAAGTACTTTACAAGTTGAGTGTGTTTGTGGTCAAAATGGTGAAATACTTTGAACAAAATACTTCTCCCAGTCACAGTCTCTTCATCTGTAAAACTACTATAAGAATAACCCCTACTTTAGAGGCCTGTTGTGAGGATCAGATGAAATCATGTATGTAAAGTGTCGTGCAAACCTTAAAGTACTCCACAAATAGTAGCTATCACTATAAATTTTCAAAAATTTAAGATTCATGAAATGACAAAATCTTCTAAATTAATTGCATTAAATTCAATTTAAAAATCTATTAGATTTCTCCTTGCCCTTAAGCCATTCTCTAAAACATCAAATTGTACAAGACTTTGCTTAACTTCATTAATCTCTGAGTTTTGCTACCTAAACCAATGAAATCCATGCCCCACCTGGGCCCCACCAAAAAGAAAAACAAAAATGTAATAGCATGTCAACATCATTATTACAATGAAATTGTTTGTTTTTCCTATAAAGTACTTAACATTAACTCTAAAGACTTGAAAAGAGAAGTTTTGAGGTATGCTATTAAAGATTTATCTTTCAATTAGTGGAGAGGCTAGTATATAAAGTTGTGAAACACTAATTAAATTGAAAAAAGGTAGGGAGTTAAATCAAGACAACCCTGTATCTTAAAAAAAAAAAAAATCCTGGCTATTTTTAAAAATAGGAAGTAACTGTGTATATGGAGTTAATAGGAATACCAATTTGCCTAGTGAAGATCTTTGACTAGGTAAGGTATTTCTAATGTCATTTTACTTTATGTTTATTACTTATTGTTGGGGGGGGGAAGCACAAGAAGAGACTCAAGGTGAATTTGTTTTCTTCTAAATTGTTTTTAGTGAATTTTAAAAAAATGAGATGAAAAGTACATACATTGTTAGGTTTTGAGGCACATATGGGCTAATCAATCACCCGCAGGTGATTGGCAAGACACTCCCAGAGTCCCAGTGTTCACTCTCCAAATGAGATGCCAGTGCGTGTGTTGGCAGGAACAGGGCAGAACCATATAAAACTCATTTCTTTAGGGGGATATTCTCTTATTTATGTTTCCTTGGAGTCTGATCCGCTACACCTGCTTTATATCCAATTATTCTCACTTCTAGGGAGTATAGATGTAAGGGAAATCTGGTTGATTCTTTAATGTATAGGGCAGATTTTTGAAGGTCATAGAAAGAGAACTTTTCCCCTGAACGATGAAAGGGCATTGAACAAAAAGCTAATTCATCGTAAATCTGGTTTAAATCTAGTGCAACAATAATATAGTGGTTGGCTAAAATATGTAAAACATATGCTGTCGGTGTGGATCTTTGCATCTCCACCTACACAAATCTCATACACTATTACACCCACCAGGATGCAAAGGGGCAAGTAGAGGTGGTTATATGAAAGATGAAAAAAAATTAATCACATCATTTTATAAGAAATGATCTTAGAAATAATCTATTCCAACTTTCTCATTAAAAAAAGCTTTGTAACTCATTTTTGTCTTTTTATCACATTTATGAGACCCCTCCCCTGTATTGAATCTTTTCATTTGTAATTAACATCAAGCCAAAAACATCTGATTTACTTGCCACATCTGTCAATGTATGTGTCATTCTTCCCTTGCAGTCTCCTATCTCTCTTCTATGAGAGGGAAGTATGTTTTATTGCCTATTTTCTGGGAACTTCAGTCATTTTTCATTATAGAGGTCTTTTTAAGAGATCATTTCATACATGCACACACACTCACATGCAACATGTACCCACTGATTACTAGTATAACCAGAATAATGAGAATAGCTCATATATGTACTTATATATGTATCCACACAAACACATATAGAACTTGTAGAGATTATTCTTTTGGTTCTACTTATTTTCCTGTGCATCGATTCTTACAAATCTTTCCATTTCATTGAATTCTTCATAGTCTATAAAATCTTTATTTCCTATTACATAATATTCCACTACATTCAAATACTATACAATTTTCAGAAATTCCCTATGTCATGAACATCTTTTTTGTTGCTAGTTCTTTGCTACCACAAAAAGATGTGACTGGAAATTTTGATAAACACTGTACCTTTGTTTTACATAGTCTTGTGATCAGTGGGTCAAAGGATATGGCCCATTTAATCACTCATTTTGCATAAGTCTTAACTGATAACCAGAATAATTGGATTAATTTATAGCTCCTCTTGGAGAATACTTTCTATTCTCAGCTCCATACTTTTTGGAATAGAGTAGGCATCTAAGAAATATTTGTTCACCTGGTCCTTGTGTACCAGTATTTAGCAGAGTACATGATTTCTAATTAGATATTTAATAAATATTTAGTGATTAAAGGATTGCATGGTTATTATGCCTATCTTGCCACATATCCTCCAACATTAATTCCAAGCAACTCATTTTATAGATGTGAAAACTAAACCCAGAAAAAAGAAATGCTACTTTACTACAAAACTAAATTTTATTTTTTCAATATATAGCCTTCTTAGTTTATTATCGGAATTTACAAAGAGAGAAACCATTGCTAAACACTACTCTCCTTTGTATTCCACCTAAAGAAGATGTAATGTTGGCCTTGGAATCAGGAGTTCAAATCAAGCCTTACCTGCTTGCAAATGATGACGTGGGTCAGCCATTGAATTTATCTTATTTTCTGCTTTCTCATATGTAAAGTGACAATAATAACGGGACCAATGACATAGGATTATTGTGAGTGACAAAAGAAATAACAGTATTTTGCAAACCTTAAAGTCCTTTATAAACATGAGTTATTTTCAAATTTTGATCATTTCTGCATGATGTTTTTTTCACTCAAATAACCTTTATTCATTAACAATGATATTATTTCTAAGACAAATCCAAGTTCTGCCTGATATTCCATGATGATTGCTCTTTTTTTAATTGATAAAATTATCTTAAATAATGTAAGTATTTATATTTTGCAGGTATTTGTGTATTGTTCACTGCAACCTAGCAAGACTGAATTGTTCTCAAGGATTATTCATCCTATCAATCTACCAGCATTTGTTAGGGACCCACTACATGGAAGGGAATGTGAATTAGGACTTCTTCAGCTCTTACTTCTCCCAATTTGTTTGTAATTCATTCCATAGGACATCAATATGGGACAGTGGAAAAATCATTGACTCCGTAGATAGAGACCCTGAGTTCAGTTCCTATGTGTTTGATATTATGTGACTTTGGGGGAATCATTTAAATTCTCTCGACCCTGTTTTTTTCATCTGGAAAGTGAGGGAGTTAGACTAGATCGGAGCTGAGGGACATGTAGCCTTGAGGCCATTTGTGATTTTCTAAGTCCCTGAGAGTGGCCCTTGGGCTGAATACAAGCTTTACAGAATGAAACCTTTTATCAAGGAGATTTGTTCTGTGAAATTTGGATTTAGTCAAAGGGGTGCCCTTGAGGACCTAGAGGGTCACATGTGGCCTAAAGGTGGCAGGCTCCCCACATCTGGACTAGACCACTGGATGGTCTCTGATGTCTATTTTAGCCCTAGATATATGATCATATAATTAGAAATTCATTCTTCCCAATGGGTGGAAAAGTCCTCAATATTATACTGCTGCTGGGTAATTTATCCTGCTACTCCTCACTGGTGTACTGCCATCAGGGACTCATTTATAACTTCTGGAACTTTATATCCTTTTTTCATGTTCTATTGTGGTTGTTATTGTTGGATTTTATCTTGCAATTTTATGGCTGCTGCTTTTTTCCCCCAATTTTAATTAATGATACTTTATTGCGTTTGCTTCTGGAGGCATTTTAGGCAAAAAAAAAGCAGATTGGAAGAAAGAAAATTAAAGTCCATCTTATCGTGAACTATTTTGTAGTTCTATGAACAGTTTCCCTGCTCAGTATGCAGAGAAAACAAGTTGGAGTTTTCTACTTATCACTGAAGTTTGGCAATTATGAGATTCCAAAGTTAGGACTTGGCTCAGTCATACAGTCTCCCTCTGCTTACAGAAGGGTTGTTTAAATTCCCATATATGTGACAAGGTTTGAAGCAGTATGGCGTCATCAGGAGAACACTGGAATAAAAGTTTAGGCATCAACTCCAAGGGTTGCTACATAGCAAAATAACTATGAACAAGTAATTTATTGGATTTATTGGATTTCTCACGTGTCAAATGGGGAAAAGGATAACAATACAAAAAATAATAATGATGAGGGGGCATGGAATAATACATGTGGCCTTGGAATCAGGAAAACCTAGGTTTATATATTATTCTAACACAAACTGACTAGGTGACCCTGGCCGGGTGCCCCAAGTCACTCCTTGACCCTAAATATTTCAATACCCTAAGTAACCCCAAGTAGAAATGGCAGAGAATGTGTCAAGGTGCATTAGTATAGAAAGTTTCCACACTGGCATTTCCTACACCTATAAAATCATAGGCCTATCCTTTAAACAACAAAACAAAACAAAAGGAAGCTAACTCCCAAATATTTTAAAATCATCTTTGATGTTTGACCCTAAATATGACACTATATTTGGAAAATATTGCGCCTTGATTCCATATGTGATAATATGAGTGTACTGTAAGGAAGGATAAAGTAAATAAAAATGCAAGTTATTGCCCATAAGAGCCCTACATCATTTTATACCTCTACTCACCCCTCACCCCACTGAACTCTCTCCTTCTAAACAGAAACTAGGAAGAATTCAGAAACTCATGACTGAGATTGCGTACTAACAGATTCTGACTTTAGATCTCTGCGTGTGTGTTCATGTGTGCATGTGTTTGGGCATGGGACAGAAGAGAAGGTAAGGGTATTTAAGCATTAAAATAAAATCACAGACTTACCCCCAGATACAGTAGAATCATAACTAACATTAAGTGAATGGGATCTTCTTACATTCATAAGAGCATAATTCATCAATATGGTGATCACTATCCACACTACTTATTTCATGATCCTCAGCTTGTTCTCCCCATTGCTACCCCTTTACCATCTTGTTCTGTAGTTATATGTACTATACGTACTATATGGACTATAGTCCTTGGGACTTCCATGCATCGCAGGACTATGTAGACAGACCATTCCCTTCTCTGCCTGACTGCACCTGCTGTTGGGTGTCCTTCCTTCAAATCTTTTTTTTTTCCTTTTGCTTCAAGAGGAAATGTTTAGTTAGTTTATGTCTTTAGTGAAGAGTGTCTATTGTTACTTTCTCTGCTCTTTTGCCAAAATAATTCTCTCCCTCTCCAATATCATGAACTCACTCCCAGAAAACATTACCCTAAATTGTTAATTCATATGAAAGCACACACAGGACATATCTTCATTGTAATCATTAACTGTCTGTTATAACACTCATGATACCTAGACTACCTTGAAGCAATAGTGACCAAATGGCAAGCTGGAGATAATTCCCTGATTCTCCTGCATGCTCCAAACTCCTACATACTCCAGAATTTCAGATGTTAACTTCTGTTTTCACCCATCTCACTTGTCCCTCAGCAATGATAAATAATTAGAAAATAATTTGCCAAAGTTCATGTATATGCTGCTTTCCTTCTTGTAATTTCATATTACCACAGCCTCCTTACTTAGAATATGATAGGACTCATAACTTTTTCTAGTCTTTTTCTATTGCTAGGGGAGTGATCATAATAGTAATACTTCTCATATTTCTGGACTTTATATTTGAGAGCTTTCTTGAGAATTCCATCCCTGAAACATTCCAAGTCAGAAAGAATTTATAATTCTCATGCTAGGATCAAGTCTTGACTTTACTACTTTTTATTTATATTACCTTGGCAAACTTTTCTGAGACTCCCATTTTTTGTCTATAAAATCTGCAAAGATGATAGATAGAAACAGTCAGTGAAACCGTAATTGGTGGTACCATTAAGTGCAAAGGTTGAGATAGTGGTATTAGGGTCAGTGAAGAAACAACATTGAAATAGAGTTCTTTCTAGTAGATCTATTTCAATGGTGGAGTAGTTGCATGCTCAACAAAGTACAGTCTGTATATTCTCCAGGAAGAGAAAGATTTCCTTGGCCATTCTATCTAAACATGGCCTATCTCTGGCATTAATCTCGTCTCTTTTGGATGATGAAGAGGAGAGTGGCACATTTATCTGTTTCTCCATCCTTCCAGATACATTCACAACTGAAAGGCTTATTGCTAACCACTTAGTTCACCTAGGAGTGTGTTGAAGTCAGCTCAAACTATGCTTTTTTAGTTAAATTTTTAGTTTGTAAAAGTTTAGTGTGTTAAAATTTACACCTTAGAAATTGGCGATCAGGGTTTGATTTGTTTCTTTGCTGATGACCAATATTAAACAGTCAAGAAAATGTTAGTAATGTAGATTAACCTTAATAGTGTGTCATACACACATTTTCCTCCATAAAGGCTCATTGTTAAATATTTACCAGCACACCACTTGAGTTCACCTCACTTAACAATTTTACAGATGAAGAAACAGAGACCTAAAATGACTTGCCTAAGGTAAGACAGGTAGAAAGTAGGAGAGTCACAATTTTATTCCTGCATATTGAAATAATTGTATCCTTCAAATTTGTTTGGTATCAGGGTGAGGGAAATTACTTAAAATGATGGCTCCACCTATGTTTTACCTCTAGTCCTCAGAATGGGACATAAAGTACCTACAGCCTCCTCCCCCCCTCTCTTTTATCCCAAAGGGCTCTAAGTACTTCTATAATCCAGAAGTTGAGTTTTGGGTCCAGGAGGCATTAAATGTTTCCAGTAGCCACTATAAGGGCATCAGCTCCTCTTGCACTCTGATATGTGTTGAGTAGTCAGCTAAGAAGACTGGAGTTTAACTCAAGTTTCACTAGCAGTGCCTTTTGTAAGTTTCCTCCAAATTCTGATTTACAGATCATGTGACATTTTAAACAAGCCCATTTAAGAGAATAGGGAAGAGATAACAGTATCACAGATTTAGAGTTAACAGAGACCCTCAAGGCTGTATAATCTAAACATATTTTTTTTTTTAACAGATGAGGAACTAGGTCTTGGAAAAGTCAATTGTTTTGCCCAAGGTTTCAAAGTAGTATGTTTCACAGCTCGGTTTAAAAGCCTGGTCCTTTGACTCAATATCCAACCCTCTTTTTACTGCATTATGCTCCATTAGAAGATATTGTCAAGGAAATAGTTGTCACTGACTTGAGACATGGTTGTTGCTGTCCAACTGTTTGGTTTACACTGTACCTTAGAATTCTCAAACTGCTTATAGTGCAGTCAGATGCACAGACTTCTTCCCAGGGATATTTACAACATAGTGGAGGAAAAAGAAAAGAGAAACACAGGAAAAGTCATCTAAAATTCCCCACCAAAGACTTGAGAACTGTCTTTGACTTAAATCCTCTTATGTGGCCTTTTTACTCTCTCTTCCGTCAACCCAGTAAAAGCTGTAATATTAAGCACAAGTTAAATAGATATCTGCCCAGAAACAGGTGCTTTTATGAGCTGTTAACTGCTAACTGCAGAGTAAGAAAGACCAATTACTTTGTTTGGATTCTTGACTCCCTGATCCCACATCACAGAATCATGGGATCTCAGAATGGGAAGGAACCTTCAAAAACCTTCTAGTCAAACCCATACCCAAACAAGAATCCGCTCTCTAGTTTTACACCACCTTCCTTAAAAAAGTGTCATCCAGAGCCCATAAAATACGTGTAAAACATGACTGTAAACAAATTCTAGGGCAGCAGAAGCCATAAAACAACAGAGTGAAAGAGATTTCCAGCCCATTGTAGCCTGGAAGGCCGACAGGAAAGGTCTATCACATGGAGCATGGAGTGGAGCAGAGCTCACAGAGCCCAGCCCAGTTCTGGCTACTTGGCACCAGCAGGAACATGGCCAGAATAGGTTTCAGGGATGGAATCCCCAGCAGCAGTGGTGGTTCTCAGTTTCTTCAACCCACAAACGCCAAAGATCAGAGAGAGGGCTTTTTCAACTGGGCGAGAAGAGAGCAGGGTCCTCCCCTAGCCCTGGCCCTAGCAGCAGCAGGAACAGCATCCATTTGTGGAGCCCTCTGTCTAGAGCCCCTGGGGTAATTAAGCAGCTGATCTGAACCTCAGACCTGAGCACAGTCCTGGGGCATGGTCTGCTGGGGGCAGTTGTGGACAGGGAATTCTACTACTTACAGATTGTGGGCAGAAAAGTTTTTGGTTGCTCCCAGACCAGTGTGCAGGCCAGGAGAGGAGTAAACTCCTCTCCCTTGATTGTGCCACCTTGGGGAAACTGCAAACTTACAGTTCCCCAGAGTAAGGACTCCTCTTGAGAAAGGACTCAAAAGTCAAGTAACTGGCTGGGAAAATGCTTAAAAAATGGGGAAAAATAAGACTATAGAAGACTACTTTCTTGGTGAACAGGTATTTTCTTCCATACTTTCAGATGAGGAAGAACAAAGCATACTGTGAGAGGAAGTCAAGGCTTCTACATCCAATACCTCTAAAATAAATATGCAATGGTCTCAGGCCATGGAAGAGCTCAAAAAAGATTTTGAAAATCCAGTAAGAGAGGTGGAGGAAAAACTGGGAAGAGAAATGAGAGCAATGTCAGAAAATCATGAAAAGTGAGTCAACAGCTAGATAAAGGAGGCCCAAAAAAATTGCTGAATAAAATAACACCTTTTAAAAATGGGCTAACTCAACTGGCAAAAGAAGTCCAAAAAGCTAATGATGAAAAGAACACTTTAAAAAAGCAGAATTAGCCAAATGGAAAAGGAGGTTCAAAAGCTCACTGAAGAAAATAGTTTTTTACAAATTAGGATGGAGCAGGTCGAAGCTAACAACTTTATGAGAAACTTATAAATTACAAAACCAAACCAAAAGAATGAAAAAATAGAAGATAATGTGAACTATCTCATTGGAAAGACAACTGGCAGGGAAAATAAATCCAGGAGACACAATTTAAAAATTATCAGGCTATCTGAAAGCCATGATCAAAAAAAGAGCCTAGATATAATCTTTCAAGAAATTATCAAAGAAAACTACCCTGATATTCTAGAACCAGAGGGCAAAATAAACATTGAAAAAATGCATCAATCACCTCCTGAAAGAGACCCAAAAGGAGAAACTCCTAGGAATACTGTAGCCAAATTCCAGAGTTCCCAGGTCAAGAAGAAAATATTGCAAGCAACTAGAAAGAAGCAATTCAAGTATTGTGGAATTACAATCAGGGTAACACAAGATGTAGCAGCTTCTATATTAAGATATCAAGGGGCTTTGAATATGATACTCCAGAAGTCAAAGGAACTAGGATTAAAACCAAGAATCACCTACCCAGTAAAACTGAGTATACTACTTCAAGGGAAAAAAATGGTCATTCAATGAAATAGAGGACTTTCAAGCATCCTTGATGAAAAGACCAGAACTGAATAGAAAACCTGACTTTCAAACACAAGAATCAAGAGAAGCATGAAAGGTAAACAGGGAAGAGAAATTCTAAGGAACTTTCCACAGCTGAACTGTTTATATTCCGACATGAAAAGATAATATTTGTAACTCTTGAAACTTTTCTTAATATTTGGGTAGTTGGAGGAATTACACACACATACACACACATGCATATATGTGTGTGTGCATGTGTGTGTTTGTGTGTGTGTGTATGTAGACAGAAAGCACAGGGTGAACTGAATAATTAGGGCTGATATCTAAAAAATAAAATTAAGGGGTGAGAGAGGAATATATTGGGAGGAGAAAGGAGAAATTGAATGGGACTAATCTCTCATAAAAGAGCAAGAAAAAGCTTATTCAATAGAGAAAAAAAGGGAGGAAGTGAGAGGGAAATAGTGAAGCTTACTCTCTTTATATTTGGCTTAAGGAGGGAATAACATGCTCACTCAATTTGGTATGAAAATCTCTCTTACACTACAAGAAAATAGGGGAGAAGGGGATAAGAGGAGTCAGGGGAATGATAGAAGGGAGAATAAATGGGAGGAGGAGCTAATGAGAAGTGAACCCTTTTCAGGAGGGACAAGGTCAAAAGAGAGAATAGAATAAATGGGGAGCAGGATAAGATGGAGAGAAATACAGTTAGTCTTACACAACATGACTATAATGGAAGTCTTTTACAAAACTACACATATACAGCCTATATTGGGTTGCTTGCCTTCTCAGTGGGGATGGGTAGGGAGAGAGGAAGGGAGATAAGTTGGAGCTCAAAATTTTAGGAACAAATGTTGAGAATTGCTTTGGCGTACAACTGGGAAATATGAAATACAGGTAATGGGGTATAGAATTCAATCTTACCCTACAAGAAAAGAGAGAAGATGAGGATAAGGGAATGGAGGGGTGTGATAGAAGGGAGGGCATATTAGGGGAATGGGTATTCAGAATGCAAGGTGTTATGGGGTGGAAGTAGGGGAAGGATGGGGAGGAAATTTGGACCTCAAAATTTTCTGGAAATGAATATTAAAAACTAAAAATAAATAAACACAAAAAAAGAAAAAAGTATCATCCATATTTCACTTGTAGACCTAACAACTGTGCTATCATTTTTGTAACAATAGGTAAAAGTTCCCAAGACTTTTTTTCTTCTCCCCTTTAGGGTTAGAAAGTGGATATGCAGTCTAGACACATTTGGAAAATGCTGGCTTAAAAGGCAGGTTTAAGGCTGAGTCAGAGGGAAGATTGCCATCTCCTGAATCAGCACTAACTACCTCAGGAGTCCTTGGAAGGCTCTCTGCCAAGTACTTACTCAGCACAACAGTGTGGGGAGGTTGGTAGATTTGACAGGATAAGAGGACTACTACTTGCTATATTTAAGCAAGCATAAAAATAATGAGCAATGAAAGTTCATAGAGATCATTACAGCCGTTGGGTCTAAATAATGTATGGCATTAATGGCTTCAGTTGTAACACATGACTTCTTATTAAAAATCTTTTTTTTTCCTTTAGGGATCAGTCAAAGTACAGCAGCACAACAAATTACAAGGCCCTTCACATGAGAAGTATTATAAAGGTAGATGGGTTATTCTGACTTTTAACTTATAGATGGGTGCATTCTTATCAACTCTCTAATGAGTTTTACCATCCAAAGAGTTGGAAGCACTGAGGGAAAAAAATTAACTCAGATTTTTATGACCTTGTAATTTCAGTGAAGTCTTTTAGATAGATGTATAACCTTGCAAAATTGATCTTTGGATAACTGATTTCATCTTTGCCTGACTTTCGAGTGTATTTTAATGACATGCAGCAAGGATGTTCGCCATGGAAATGTCCATTTGGCTTTTTGAAAACTATTGAATGTGTTTTATGACAGCCCAAACCAACTCCAACCTTTCTAATTTTCAAAGATATCTGTAAAACACTACATTTTAGATATTTCTTATAAAACAACTCGTAACTTTATCATTAAAGATGGATTGAATGCTTTGGAAAATTATATTCTCCTTAATAACATCCAGTGTGCCATCTGATCATTCAAGCAGGCAACATTTGGAGTGGGGAATAGGAGTAATACTTTAAAAAAGACAAGAATGGAGTAGAGTAAATTGAATGTATTTGAATCTGCAGGACCTCCACACTCCTACCGTAGTGTGTCTAATGAATTGGGTGAAATCACTGCAGAGGAAAGTAGTGGGGAGCCTTGAGACAGCTGGGAAGGCTTTGTTGGAGGTGCCACCAGGGATGCCATCAACTCAGTCAAAGTGCTGATGTTTCAAAGTTTCAACAACTGACTCAGTAGGTGAGGTGGTATTTGTGCCCTAAGGAAACCTGTCCTTCATGAATGCACTCAGGATGCCCCCCTACTTTTTTTTTTTTTCCATTGCTGAGCTGACTTGACTGTAGAACTGCATGAATGTGAATTCAAAGACCAAAAATGAAAAACAACAACAACAAAAACAGGTGAAGGTCTTTTGCTATGTATGAGTCACTGGCTGGGTTACAAAGCAATTAGTGTAATTCTCAGGACATTTTAAGTAACCATTTTTCTGAGATGGTTTAGGGATAAAGAAGCAGGGAATGAATTTGTTGACCTTTAAGTACTATAGAATAATATAGACACAGCTTAAATCTCCCATTTAAATACAGATGATTCCTTTGCAAGGTACTGCCCCTTTCTTATGAAAGGGACAGTTTGTTTGCTTCCAGGGGCAAAAAAGTGTTTTTTGTGAAACAGAGTGAAAGAAAATTTGAAGAAACCTGAAAGAGAAAAATAAAACAGTCCTTCAAATAAAAGTGCTTGTGGAATATACAGACTTCTGGGAGAATCAAAATGAAAGGATACCTACTAAAACCAAAAGTATTGACTGATTGTAGAGGTGGCTGATCATTGTTTTTCCTCAGCTAATTTGATATGATTATTTTCAATGTCTTGGAGATGTTGTGAAACTGCTGTGAAACTGCATCAAAGAACTGTTTTGAGATTATGAGAATATTGTATAATAATTGTTTCATATCTGAAAAAAATGTTTCACTGGAGTCTCTAAAACTTCATCACAAGTGGGCTATCATTCATGAGAAAGCCAGGATTTCAGACATTAGAGACTGAGTAAGGAACTAGAAATCAATAGTCAGATTAAGATTAAGTGGCCAAAGAAGCCAAGTACAGAAGGGAGATCAGAGGAGCTGACAGGAGGAGATTCCTACAGAAGTTGAGAGGTTGATATAAGGATGCTGTTGTTAACATGGAGAGCTGTTCTGATTGGAGGAAATCTCTCTTATTTGAAAGAGCTGATTGGAAGAGAGGGCAAGGGAAATGTTGACTTTCATCATTCTCTATGGCTAGAGGGGAAAATCTTTCAAACCTGTAGGGAACAAGTTGTGCATAGTTTTACAGATCCTAAGTTTAAAGACAATTGCTTTTTTTGTTTTCATTTAAAGGATGTCATATCAACTCAGTGCTTTGTCATGAAAACATTTATTAACATCTTTGTAGACGCCAGGGTGATGATAGATAGAAGAACTTGCCATCTCTTCAGCATGCAATAGTAGTAGAGAAACGGGAGCAGAGAGTCCCAGAAGAGGAGAAGGTGAGTCATGGTACTAATTGTTCTACTCAAAATTGGAGCCTGAATGTAGAATTACGAGTTGTCCTGGGGAACTGAGTTTCCCTACTCATATGCCTCACTATTAGCTTCCTGTAAGTTTTTGCTCACTCTCCTCTCAATGTGGAAGAATTGGTAGAGAATATGACCTAGATTTATGAGTTGATTTTATGTTTTGATTATTCTCTTTTCTCTACTGAGAAAAGCTGGTTATTTTTGCCTTCTTATTTAATGAATTTTCCATGTTTAAGAGTTGATGGTGTCAGTGTGATTGATTTGTCTAAGTGTTAGGTTCTCAGGCACTAGAACTGTGAAAGTAAACTCATTATATCTCCTACACCAAGGTTACTCTAAAGGACCCTGCTAGCATCTTGGTGGTTATGGCCCATCATAACTCCAATGCTCCTCTCTCTCCACCCAGACGTGTTGGTATAAATACAGGCTGAGATTAGTAAGCCATGCCAAAGACACAGAGGGAGAAGGATTGGGGAGTGTTCCATGTCATATCTCTTTATACATTCTACACCATTCTTTCCAAGTCACTAGCATTTGGCTAGTGCTTAGATGATTAGATATCAAGTTGATCTAAGTGTGATCATTTACCATCAAACAGTGTCATATCTCTCAATCATTTTGCAAATGATGAGAGGAATGGTTTATTTGCTATAGTACAAGTTGTATTCTAATATGAGATTTTTGCCCTAGTAAGATTTTAACATGTGTGGAAATGGTAAAAATCAGCTCTAGTACCATCACAGTGTTTAACCAATCTGAAATGTGGAGTTCAACCATCATACTGGATATACACAAGCCACCATAGAAAAAAACAAAACAAAACTGAATTTGAAAGAATCTGTAGTCAGTAAATTGAGACTCAGAACAAGATTTGCAATCTTGAAAGCATAATGATATAAAATAAAATATTTCATTAGCAACTTAAAAATCATCATTAACAATCGTTAACAAACTTTGATTAAGCATTTCATATATGATGGGTACATGCCTACTGCTGAGAATATAAAAAATAAAATGAAAGCAGTTCCTGCAGTTAAGAGTCTATATTTTACTGGAAGAGACAAGGGGCACACATATAACTATACATTAAATAGATAAATAGATAGAAATGAACAAATTAGTTATATTCATGTATGATATATATGTATATATACATTTATATACATAGATATGCATGTATGTATGTGTCTGTGTGAATGTGTGTAAAATGGGAAGGTGAAGCACTAGGAGCTGTAGTGATCAGGAAAGGTCTCACAGAGTTGGCAATTGATTTAAGCTTTAAAGGAATATTGGAATTCTAAGACATAAAGCTAAGGAGGGAGTGCATTTTATATATGGTGGGGACAGTCTTTGCAGGATATAGTGGTAGAGTATTGTATGCTAGAGACTGCAAGGACAATTGGACTGACTCAACTACAACAAGTTTAAAGAAATTTAATGTATAGAAATTCTTTAAATGTAGCTTGGAGCCAGGCTGTATAGGGCTTTAAGTTCTATTCAGTGAATTTATATTGGAACCTTAAGGTAACTGGGAGACACAGGAGTTTATTGGGCTGCAGAATGGTAACTTATTCAGATCTGACTTTAGCAGTAACCTAAACAAATATAAGAATACCTTCCTAGCCATGAATGGGAGAGATTCTGATTTCCATAGAGAAAAGAAAAAAGAACACCGAATATGGTTGAAATAACCCTCTAGCATAAACTTTTACATAAAAAAAGACTGTAATACAAAACCGAATTCCAGCAAAGTTGCCAATCTATTTCTCATTTCACTATATCCTACTCCCCTAGGGATCTGTGCAGAGGAACTTTTGTTCCAATAAGCTCCTCAGGGCAAGTAGCAAACTAAGTCATCTCAGTACATATTCTTAGACTGATGATTTCCTGTATGTACTTATCTCACTCTGGCTAAGACTTTGAAAAGTTTCAGTTCCCACCACCTAACATGACCAAAACCCAAAAGCCATTCTAAAAAGGTATCAGTATCTGAGGCTTTCAGTTTCCCAAGCACTATTAGAGGCACTTTACCAAATTATTCCACACTAGATTATTCGTTGCTTCCCTCCCCCTCCACTCTCACAGAAAATACCTCTCTTCAGTAGGATAGTGCCTATGAGCACCCAGAAATTATGCTCATATTTACACATCTCTGAAAATATTTTCCAAAATGAATTATTATTTTTTGATCTTTCAGGCATTTTGATCCAACAAAGAAAGTAAGATTTTTGTCACCTATTGCCTTGAACTTGAATTCTAGTAAGGGAATTCATTATCATACAGATGCATTTCTACCAAGAGTTGCCTCAGAGAGTCTGGAGATAAATCTTTATTCTCAAGTCCTTTCAGGGTTTTATAAATTGGAAAAGTTCCCTTTACAAGTCTGAAAAGACATTTGTGCCCACTCATCCATCAGTTCAGAGTATCATCACTAGTGAGATTCCTACCAGTTCATCATTTGTTGTTGATTTTTTTATTTGTGAGAGAAATGATTATTTCTCTTTCATATTAATAGCTAATTATTAAAACTGGGGAGAATCCCCCCTAGTTTTTTCCCCATCCTATTTTCTTTTCCAATCTTTCAAGGACAGGGCTGATGGAAGATAGGATTAACTTTGTCCTCATTCTGGATATTGCTACTTCACCCAACTATCTCAGGCTTAGGTGGAGTATATAGATTTTTTTGTCTAGATTGTCCAAAGTAAAAGGTGGTTCAATCTCTCTGTCCAAGAGTGATATGATGTCACTGTCAGCCCTCAGTGAAGTGAGCTCACTTCTCTTTGTACAGTCTACCTCTCATCAATTGTTGACCAATCAGAGTTGATTGCCACCCTAAGGAATATCCCTCTTTCAAGGGCTTATAAGCCATGAGCCCAGTGCCATGAGGGTCTTTGGCTATTGAAAGTGTCACTGATATTTAAATAAAAATTCTGACATTATTAATAAAACAACTAATTACTCAGAATTTACGTCTCTTGAACTTTTCAAACATCACATTTGTTTGTTTTCCCCTAGGCATAATGTCTCATGAAAAGAACCATTGCATAGTGGAGTGGTTATGACTTGGATCTGTGAAAGGAGTGTTCAAAATCATAAAATAACAACTCTTTTGAAGTAATGAACTAGTTAGACACATTTGAGTGACTATTGAATTTTTTTAATACCTTTCAACAAACATTTTAATCCAACTAACATTTATAGCCTGGCTATTCAACATACTACAGAGTCAGTGTGACATAATTTATAAAGTGTTGGGCTTAATATCAGAAATATATGGGTTCAAATCCCACCTCTGAAATTTATTAGTTTTATGACCATGGGCAAGTCATTTAACCTGTCAGTGTCTTAGCACCTACTTTAATTATTTGCTAAATAATCTCAATAAATCATGGAGAATTTAAAAAACCTCTTGCTATATATATTGAAGGAACTGAGAGATTCTAAGAAATGGATAAGAAAGGAGAGTGTTAAAGGCGTGAATTTGTTGGGAGAGGGAATGCCCATACTGGGAACTCTCTGATCCTTTCCATATCCTTCTTTTTGGGGCAGCGTATTTGGTAGGTACAGGTAAGAACAGAAAGATAATCAAGAGATAATGCATTGTCTTCATGAAGTTTGCCACTGTGAAATGAAATAAGATGAATATGAGAGCTATAATGCAAGATTAGATGCTTCATTTAAGAGGTCAAGGCAGAATGATTAGAGAGAACCTAGAAGGGAAAGATTACTTATAACTGTGGGATCATGGAAGTGCCAGATCATAGAGGCTTTTGAATACCAGACTAAGGAGACTGTGTTTCTTTTGGTGGTGATGAAGGAACCATCAAAAGTTTGAATACAGGATTGAGATGACAAAACCTAAGGTTTAAGAAAATTTCTCTTGAAGCAGTGTGGAAGATAGATTAGAGGGAGGAGGGATGGATGATAAGATAAAGAGATACAATAGTGTAGGTGATACATTAATGAGTGTCTAGACTTGAGGAGTAGTTGGCTAAATTTCTCCCCTATAACTGTACTTCCTTCTTAATGGAAATCAATGCCTCAGATGTAGTCTCACACTGAAACCTCCCTCAGTCCAATTACCTCCTTACAATCAGCCTTTGAGAACTCACTATGGAACATCCACTGATGTTAGAACCTTTCTCCCATTGGTCAGTTCTTCCTGGATCCTCCATTTAGAGAAAGGACTGTAATAGCAACCAAATTAGGATCTTTTGCTGTTTTTGTTTTACTAAAAGTGCCTCTGATTGAATAATGTGATCAGGGAGGATCTTTTGCACCCATTGATGGGCCTGCCCATTTTGGGAAGCTTGATTTTATTTGTAGGACAGTCTCAAGTACCTTTTGTTTTCCCTACTGAGGCACTGGGTCAGAGGGTTATACTCTCTGGCTCTAAAAAGTTCATAAATACTCTGAGGGTGAAGTTTTACTTTGGGGGCTTAGTTTTTGGAAGATGGTCTGAGGGCCGGATGAGACTCTGGGAAGCCACAAAGCAGCCCTTCTTCCCTGGTTTTTTGAAAACCAAGATGTTGGTTTTTCCCTCTCTGGTAAAGGTTTATGTATATTAGTGGTCAGGCAGTTTGGAAGTGCTGTCTGTTGAGTTTTGATTTCTTTGAAATTTTGACTTTAATTTTCTGATACCTCTGCTTAATTAAAGTGATTATTAACCCCTCAAAAGTTACCTTTCCTTCTGTGAATGCAGATCTAAGAACCTGTGATAGCAGGTCCTCCTGTGTATGTTGCAGTGATTACTGATATAAGGACCCAAGCCAGCCAATCTTTATTCCCTTTTGGGCTGTGCTTCTGACATTCTGTACCTCAATACTATGCTTTCATCCTGGGTAAATTCAATACCATTCCCCCACTTTCCAGCTTCTTTCTGTATATAATCTTTCCCTATTAAATGTTAAGCTTCTTGAGGACAGGAATTTTCTTTTTTTGCTTGTATTGGTATCCCCAGCTTTTAGCACAATGTTAAGTACTTATTGTCTACTTTGCCTACTTGCAATAAGAATTGGGAGAACGAGATATATGAAAGTTCTTATGGAAACAGAATCCACTCAATTTGACAGTAGATTATATCTGTAGGTTAAGATTGAGGGGAGGGGGGAGAAATGATGACAAATCTGAAATTTTTAGCTTGAGTGATTGAAATGAAGGTAGGGTTATCAGAACAAATAGGGAATTTGGGAAGAGGAGTAGATTTTCAGGAATCAAGCATTTATTAAACATCTGATGAATAAAATGATCCCTACCTTCAAGGAGCTTACATTCAAATATGGTAGGTACGCAAATCACATGTAAATATAAATATGGATAGATAGATATTCTTGTTGTGTGCATATATATTATGTATACATATATCCATATAAATGTGTGTAATATATTACACAGATACAAAGCTATGCCTATACATAAAACGTGTTTTATATATATAATATATATACACATACATATACATACACACATATACACACACACATATATATATACGTATATGGACATATGTGTATATGTACATATACTAAAAGTGGGTGTGTTTTATATATCAGTAAGTCCAATAGACACTTATTAAGCCCCTACTGAGTGTCAGGCACTGTGCTAAGTGCTGGGGATAGAAAAAGAAAAAAATATAGTCAATGCTCTTAAGAAGCTCACCATCAACAGGCCCTGTCATAACAAAGTCAAGCAGGAAGCCCTTGGTGGTCTGAAGCTGCAGCAGGCACTGTAAAATCTCAAACATATCAGCCTAGGACAGGAGTCCAGTGGAACTGAACTAGAGAGAACCTCAGAACCAAAGGTAACTGCATTAGTAACTCCTGAGACTATAAGCCCTCAAATCAAAAGTCTGTAAGTCACCTATTTGAACTTCCTGGAGCAAAGATGGTGGAGTGATAGATAAATGCTCTACTCCTCCCCTTGGTGACCCTGAAAAACTCAGAGAATATTTCTCCAGGAAAAATTCTGGAACAGTGGAAGCAATCAAAGGAGTTAACAGTCTCATTAGCCCATGAGACCAGGAAAATCATAAAAATGGGGGGGGAGGGATTTTGCTGTGGTTGAAGGGGACCAGAGTGCAGGACCAGAGCTGTCCCAGACAGCCCTATCTCAATGAACCAGGAGCAGATCCTGAGCCCCTGGGGGGTGGAGTCCACATGCATCAACACCAGGACCCCAGGAGTGCAGAGGAATAGGGAAGACAGTAGTGCACACAGGGTTCACCAACCACTGAGCCTGCCGGTGCTCAGGAGAGAACAGCTCCTGTAGCCAGACTACCCCTCCCCCATACTTAATGCAGCTAGATCCAGGGTTACTCTGGGGAAACTCAGAAAGACTTCAGCTGGACTCTGCTTTGACACATCAACCAGGTCAGCACCTGGTTAGCTAAAGTATTCAGATTAGCTAAAAGAAACAGAGACCACAATACACGAAGTCTCAAGTTCTAAGCCTAAGAACAGTGGGACAGAGCCCCCTGCACTCCAGAAGCAGAGTTCCACTTGAAAAGCCGGGAAAAGGGTGATCATCATGACCAAGAACCAAACCATAAACGATAACACCATAGAATCTTTCTGTTGGGGAAAAGGACAAAGCAGGAATACCAAAGAGGTCAACATTGAGACTATATGCCCATCTGAAATTTCAGAAAGGAATATGAACTGGTCTCAAGGCCAAAGAGCATTCTTGGAAGTGCTCAAGAAGAATTTTAAAAGCCAGATTATGGAAGTAGAAGAAAAATTGGTCAATGATTTTAAAAATATAAAAAACAAAATCACAGAATAATTTAAAAGGACAATTGGAGTAAAGAAAAGGAAGCACAAAATCTAACTGAGAAAATTGAACAAATGGAAATGTGTTGGGGGTGGAAGCTCAATTCCATGTGGACAGTCTCGGGCGGGTAAAGGTGGGAACTTCTAAATCTTAGAGTTCTCATGAGGCCCCCCAGAAAACAGCAGGGAATCGAGGAGTGAGACCGAGCTATCTCGTGTATTTCCGCCTCTTCCCGTGAGAAACGTGATGGGAGGAGCATCCCCGCCCTCGAGACTGACCTGGATCTGGACACACCTATTGTTATCTAACAGGCACGGTATTCAGGTGCAAACTACGCAGCTGGAGAGCTTAATTAGGGTCAGGAAAGCCTGAAGGCGCTCTTAGCGCTGAGGGGCCCTGACAGGACAGAAGGAGCTTCTTCCCTTTTCCTCTCTTCGCTCTCCCTTCCCCCTCTCTCCCCACTTCCACTTCTGCTTTCAATCTCTTACTGTAAGATCTTTGCCTCCTTGGGAGACTTCTCTCTCCCTCCTAAGGAAGAGTTCCCCCTGCACATGTAACCAGGACCCTGAATAAAGCTTAACCCTTGTTCGACTCCGGAAAGTCTCTTCTCTCATACGTTTATCCAGTTTGGCCAACCGAAGACCTGGGACAGGTAAGGTAAGACTCGGGTAGCCCTCAGGCCTCTAGGCCTGGCAGAAAAGAAAGTACAAAAATTTGAAGATGCATTGACAGACCACGACACAATTTATTACTTAGCAAAACAATATGAATACACATATTACATATTTAAGAATGATACTAAGAGCAATTATAAGGCTTGGGGTGATGTGGCTGAATCTACACAATACCAGACATATGGATTATTTTTTCAAATGTGAGAATAGTCTCACTGTCCGTTACACAGTTGTTATATCTACCTGCCACAAAACATCTAGGTGATGGATGTTGTTTTTATTTTTATTTTTTTGCTGTTTTTAAAAATGTCTAGATATTCCTGTTATGTCATCAGATTATATATTCTTTACCAAAATTTTCAAGCATGTGGGAGCCTGGCAGTAATCGTTTCTAATAGTTTGCATTTAAGCTTTTAATTAATCCAATTGAGAATCAGGAATACAACACAGGAATTAAGGGGAAGTATATAGTGGTTATATTTCAAAATTGTTTTAAAATCTGCCTTTTCTGGCTTTGGAGCCTTGCATTTGAATCATCCAAGTCTCCTAACTGGAATGAAAGGCAAATTGACCAAACAAAAATAATGGAGCTTTCTATACTCTCTGGATAATAATTCAAAAATTAATAGTAGCTAAAACTCAGGCCCTGAAGCTCAGCATAAATCAGTTACTGATATAAATAGGATCAACTTGTCTTTACACTTGAAACAATCAATAGATGTACATTTTTATGTCTGAAGGGTGACCAAGATAGAAGAAATAGCAATCAGTAATGAGAAATACACTGTAGTAATGCCCGAACTTTTTACCCAGCAGTAATGGCATCATTGTTCAGTCATGAAAATATGCTAACATACTACAAACTTGTGAAATTGATGTCTTTCAAGGCTGTCATGGGCAGGTCATGCCTATATGTCCTTAAGAAATTACCCTTTAAATAAACTTATAACTTGTCAGTAGAAGGAATATTGTCAGTGTTTGTAACTGATCTCATTTTAAGAAATAAATTCATTTGGGTGAATGTCAATTTTTCATTTCTAATCCATAGCAGAAGTTTGTCTAAATGGTATTAGAAACATACTGTTTTTATCAGTGATTTTTAATACCCTCTACCTGAATTCTTGCCTTGGTAAAATTTTGGTTATGGAATCACTCATAAATTTGATTGTTAATGATTAATAATTCAGATTTGTTTTTTTCTACTTCTAACAAATATAATACATATCAAAAATATGATTTCCTAGTCTTAGCAATATTGTTTTTTTCTCCTTGCTTCTGAGTCATCTTCTTTTTTTCCTGAAAGCCAATCTCTATCATGGAATATCCCATCTCACTTCACAAAAGAGCAACCTAGGAGAAAGAATATTTGTGGAATTGATCTCCTATTTTATATGCTACAGATGCATAGAAGTTTCCTTCTGATTCATTTCAACAATTTCCTCCTAAACAGTATCTCTTTAGAATTCACTTTCATTTTTTTTTTTTCAGGACCAAACTTTTCTGAGTTTTCAACTCCTGGACACAGAAAATATGAGATGCTACTAGTACATCAGAGTTATTAGTGCTGTAAACTGAAGAAACAATCTTTTAAAACAGACTTTCTTCAAAGCACTATAAAAGTTCCCATTTTCCTTCAAAGAAGGGGCAATAGAGTTGATAGTTCAGATTTGACCAGGTTGAAAATGATTTGAATAAAGATACATATCGTATAAGATATATAATGTAATAAAGAAATATAATAAATAATAACGATGTGTAATGATGCCTCATTCAGAGAGACATTTACTGGCATTCCACAGGAATAGATTGTTTACTCCTTGAGGGCAAGGATGGTTTTATCTTATTCTCATATTCCTATCATCTGGCTCAGTGCAGTAATATAATTAAATGGGTTAAAGGAAACCCAAGAACAGTCGCTAAGAGACAAAATAATAAAGGAAGCATTCAGGTTCTTTCACCTTTCTTCCCAAAGTTTTCCTCAGAATGAAAACTGTCTCTGTCAAGTGGAAAATATACTGGACCTAGAATCAAAAGATCTGGGTTTTAATTCTGACACTAGCTGTGTGAGTGTGCACAAGTCATTAGGTGTCCCTGAGCTTGAGATTCATTGCTTGTAAAATAGTTTTACAACATCAACTGTTCCTCACGGAGCTGTTATAAGACTCAAATATAATAATATTTAATTCATTTTGGAAACTACAAATTGTTGTATAAATGTACAGTAAGTTTTCAAATCCATGGATTTTCTATAAGGCTTTGAGGCTTGTTAATACCTGTGCTCTGTTTCCAAATCTAATATTATCTAATGAGCTAGGCTGCTAATTGCTTTATAATAACATTAAACCTGATTCTCTCATGGGCAGCAATTACCATAAAGATTTACTGTATAAAGGTGACACCGGGGAAGTCACTTAACCTCTCTGAGGCATCTTTTTCCTCATTTGTAAAACAGAGATAATAATAGTATCATGACCTACCTCACAGGTAATTATGAGGACTATACTTTGTAAAAATTAAAAATCTATACAAATATAAGGAGGAATGTGCTGGAACAAGGTTGTGCTGGTTCAGAGGAGACACTTGTTAAATTTTCAATGTGAGAATTTGTACCTTGCAAAATGGCAAGTTGTGCAAATCAGGGCTTGGTTTATTGTTTTACTGATTGTCTAGACTAAAGATAATGATGGAGAATGGGTTAATAATTCAAATTAAACTGAAAAAAACTGTGTTTTGGGGTTTTTTTGCTGTTGTATGGTGAGCCCTTTGTTAAACATTTTTCTGCACATAAACTGGTATTGTTATAAATCCTCACTAAATCTTTAAATGACTCATGGACCAAACCTCACCTCCATTTTTAACCATGGAGTTAAGTCTTACATGGAATGAGTCTAGTCCTGGGGATTAGACATTTACAGAATAATATTTTCTCTGGCTCTTTTCCCCACCCCACAATTTTACTCAGGAAAAATGCTCAGAATAAAGATTAGATTAGGCAGATGTCCATATTTCCCCATGCTTTTTTTAGATGGAGCTACATTCCCAAATATTTTCCTCAAGGTTTTATATTAATATTAGATATGGATCAGTATTTATTCACTGACACAGAAGATGAATAAAATGCAAAGGAGCCACAGAAGCCATGAATGAATACAGAAACATAAAGCACTTAAATATCTCACCAGATATTTGGAAGAAGGCTCAACAGATATTCCCCATTCATATCACTGTACAAATGACTCATAGCAACAACGCAGTTGGCAAATCCAAGTTTCTCAAAAGAGAATGGGAGAGAGACAGAGACACAGAAACAGAGAGAAACAGACAGAGACCTGTTATAGAAAACCAGCAGCAAATAAGGCCCAAATGGCTAGGTATTAGGCAATAATGGTTGAAGGATAGTGTAGTTTTGTTGAAGAGAAGCCCCATCTTTGGCTATCATGGGGAGGAGTGGGATGTTACCCATCTTTTCATCTTTCAAGTTTTTCTTATGTGGATTCATCTGATGGTCCAGTTGGGATTCAGCTCCTGTCCCCCCATCTTCCATTTTGGAGAGACTGTTCTAGGAAGCAAGTGTCCAAATTATCTAACATAGGTACTCTCAGTCTTTTAGGAACTTTCTAACTTCATTTTCTTTCAAAGATCATTTTCTGGAACCTGTCTCTCATATGTGATCAGAAAAGGAAATAAATCAAAGTGGAGGTCTAACAACTCCTTCCTCATTCTTTCCTAAGCAAATACAAATCTCTCATCCTGTTTTTCTGCCTCCAAAAAGCTACCTTTTACTGGAGGCAGTGGTGGGATTATCTGTAGGAAGCAATAATCTCTTCAGTCCCCTTAATTTTGAAGTCCAAGTATAGGGAGAATACAAAAAGGCCAGGCTGATGTAAATCAAACACAGGTGTTGGGTGTGGGAGAAAAATGAAGGAAGAAGAGGGGAGTCGCTCATTCTGTAAATATCCTTATTTATCAGCAAATTTCTGGATGAGGAAGTAAGTACAGAGCACAGTAATGTGTACAAAAGAAATAAAGAATATAACAGGAGATTCCTGGAGTAGATTAAGATTATAATTCCCATTTTTCCTTTGGAAAAGCATTGCTTTATGTCTACCCTGAGGGTTTTGATCTTCTCTGGTCCTGGGAACTTAAAAAAATTGCTTCAGGTTCTTAATTGTTCTCTCTGTTTACTGTTTTTTCTGTATGTCTACTTTGTATGAGCTAATAATTATAATCACCGAGTGACCACAGAGGTTTGTGGTTTTGGGATCTTTGGATCAGCTGTTTTACAAGCTTGAAGTCTAGATCTCTCCTCACTCCTGTTTCTTAGACTGCTATGCCTCCTTTGAGATGCAAAAACTATCTTCATCCCTGTGTTAAAATTGTATCTTCTTTTAGTACCCTTCACCATCTCCACCCTTATTATAGTAAGTTTATAAGTAGTGAGTATAAGGTAGCAATGGCAGGAAGCATAACTGCAAAAGGAGAACCTAGAAGTCACTTACAGAATATTCCATAAATTAAGGGGGCATACCAGTTACTTGCCAATCGTCTCATAAATTAGGAGAGCAAAGGAGCCATTGGAAACTGTCTCATAAAATAACAAAGGCTATATCCTGAGACCATGTGCTGAACTAGGGGAAGCCAACTAGACCTTAATGTCTAGCCCCTCAGTTCTGCTGCTGTTGTCTATAAAGCTCAGATAAGCCTCAAACATTTGCAGTAAAACCAACAAACACCAGATAAGTGTTATGCTAATGAACTAACGCTGAGGTATTGTTGATAATGTAGAAATAAAGTGCATATGTTAATGAACTAAGCCTAAGGTGAAATGAGTAAGTGTTACTCTGTTTCTACCAAAACACCATTAAAAATGAGAACCCAGTCTCCAGCCCCATAGTATTCCCAACTTAGATGCATGGTTAGGTGACTCTTTGTGTCCTCCTCCTTCCCCATTCTGTGTCCCACGCTTCCTACCTTCTTCTCTATCTACCATCTCCTGTCTCCGTGCTGTCTGCCTCTATGCTCACCATACTCCTCTATACTTTTTTGTCTCTGTACTCTCTGTGCCTTAATAAAGTGCAATTGAAACATTACTCCCCGTTTACTGTCATTGTGGTCTTTCCCTGTGAGTTTCCAATAATCCAGGCCTGCCTATTGCCCATCAACTCAAAACATCCCCTTACCACCAGACCCATTCTCTTATTCATAAACAGGGAACACCAGGACAGAGGCTTGGCCATAGCTGCTTCTTTCTCTGAGCAAGCACAAAGTACAATGAATTGATGGGATGAAATCAAAGGTGGGTAGCTTAACCTCATGTTCCCTCTCAGTCGATTTTTTTCCATTTATCTTGGGTTTCAATAAATCGTTGAATGATTCCATAAATTAATTGGCAGTTCAAACTGTTTAGCTGTTAGTGTTTTTTCCCTCCACAAAGGATATTGTATATCTTAATCAGTCACCCTATATGAAATGTATTCCTTAAGAGAAAGCATCAGTTTTCCTTTTATTCTTATATTCCCTTTGCCTAGCATAGTGCCTAAAATGGGAGTTAAACGTCTTCCCTGCCCATTGATAGGCCTCAGGTGGGGTGATTGAGGGAGGCTTGATTATGGAAGGCTTGTTTCCTATGAAGGCCCACATCTTTTGCTGATTGTTAATGAGGCCGTGGGTCATGATGGGTCATGCCCTCCTACTCTGAAAGGAGTATATATATACACATATATATATGTATATATATATATATATATATATATATATATATATATATATATATATATGTGTGTGTGTATATATACATATATACACACATATATATATATGTATATATATATACTCTGAGGGGAGTGTTTGTTTTGGGGCTTTGGTTTTGGAAGAGGGTTGGTTGACCAGATGAGACTCTGGGCAGCCATTTTTAGAAGCCCCCCTGGCTTTGAAAACCCAGATGTTGGTGGTTCTTTCTCTGGTAATGATGTATATATTGCCTATGGTCAGACAGTTGGAAGCCCTGTCTCTTGGTCCTGCTTGTGTTTTCTCTATTGGTATATGTGTTTGATTAAAGTGATTGTTGACTCCTCAAAAGCTGCTTTCCATTTAGAAAAACAGATCTAAGAACCCCTATAGCAGGCCCTCCTGTGTATGCTTGGGTGCTTACTGTTACAGTGGCTTACACATGGTTAGGACAACATTTTTAATTAAACTGAAGTGATTTATATAACATTGTTTTACTGCCAGGTATCAAAAGTAAGACCAGAACCCAGGTCATTTGACTCTAAACCTAGAACATTTTCTACAGCTATTTATCAAGCCAGACCTGGGTAAGCTATAAGAACATTTGGCAAGAATTGACTGACCACAAAAATGTTAGTACTCACTATTTTCACCCGATTGGGAAAAGAAGAAAATAATATGAGATCAGAAATGAGGGGAGAAGTTTTTCACATTCAGAATATTGCAAGTTAGGGAACTTTCAAGGAAAACAAAGGGAGGTAGTAGTCCTTCTGTAGCAATAGGACAACCATGGCAGCCAGTATCTGTTACATTGGCAGTTCCCTGCTTTGAAACCCTGACAGCTAACTTCTAAATGGACAAGTGGAGAACAATACAACTATGATTTTGTTTCATTGATTTATTTTTCATCAAGAATATTGACTCCAGTAACAGTGAGAGGAGGGAAGACATCTCCAAAAAGCGGTAGTACCCATCATATCCCTGATTTATTTTGCTTAATTGTATTTGTTTTTAAAATTCTATTAAAAAATACATTTGATGGTCTAAATGTTGTTTCACATAAACACTTGTGATTGACTCTGTACTTATGTCATCCAGTGTCCCTTTGTGGCATGGGAGCACCATGAAAGATTCACAGGAAGGTTACCTTTCCCAGCACATAGTTGGGATCTCAACTCCCAGTCAATTATTAAAGAATTTTGCTCACTCCCTGAGAGCATAAGCATTTCATAACTTTATTTCCAAATGCAGAATAATTATGTAGATAGGTCAAATTTTATAAATCTTCCCAATTCACAAGTCTAATAGTAGTAACCAGATGTTATATAAGCTGTGTGAGTTAAATGGACTAAAATTTTGACTCATTAATGCTAAGTTATTCCCCTTAGCCATGAGGACAATGAACTGACTTTCTTGATCTGCCCTTTTCTGGTGATAGCTTCAGATCTAGAAGATGTCCTAATAAACTTCATTTTACGTAAGAGAAAAATAATGACCAAAGAGGTAAACTGATTTGTTCACACAGGATCAGGTGCCAAAAGGCAGATCTGAATCCATATCTTCCAGCTATTAAGAGAATTTCATTTCTGCTGGGCCATGCTGACAGAAAAGTGATAAAGCCAATGACTTCAATGAGATTTTTAAGCTTTGCAGCTCAAGAGTTTTTTCTCTGGACAAAACTTCTCTAATAAAGGATACTGGTTGATTGCAGTGTTCTTTGTGTTTGTTATTGGGTGTGTACTAATTTTACAAAGTGATCATTAATCTCCCTTCTTTATACTATTCTAGAGAACGAAAGACATTAACTGTCAAGAGCTCATCAATAACTCTCTTAGGACTTTTGTGGTTTTCACAGTCTGATGAACTGGTTTCCTAGAGTCCCCAAAGCATCAGCATTGACTTTGAGGTGACTGTCAGTCATTGAATTATAGAATGGAAAATCATTTGAATAACTGTGTGGCTGGAAAAAAAAAAAACACCTGTTAAATGACTGAATTGAATAACTGCCCTTTTCAAGTAGTATGCTAGGAAGACAAAGTATTTTATGCTAAGCTGCTGGTGGCACAACAGTGAGAGTCCTGGGCCTGGATTCAGGAAGACCTGAATTGAAATCTGACTTCAGATATGTACTAGCTATGTATGCCTTGGCATACATCTCTTTGGCATTCTCACTTGGCATGCCACTTAACTTTTCTTTGCCTCAAATGTTAAATGAGGATGATAGTATTACCTACATCTCAGGGTTGTTGTGAAGATCAAATGAGATAATATTTTTAAAAAAACACAACAAACACATAGCACAATGCCAAGCAAACAGTAGATGCAATATAAATGTTTATTTCTTCCTCTTTTCCCTTCCCTGTCATGGTGCTATTTTCTAGTTTCTCCCTCTATTTTAATAAAATAGTTTACAAATGTTACCTTTTATTTGTTCCCCATATATATTTTCTTTTGTAGCCTTGGAATTAATTTCTGACTCCATTTGACTATGAAGCAAGAAAGGAAAAATACCACTTCTCCAAACCCCCTTCTTGAAATTAGGAATATTCCTGAAGTTGTCACAGTGTGAGAAGTCAACTTCAACAGGTAGTAGAAGTCGTTAGTTTCCCTTCTTTTAACAAGTGGCTTAAAAAAATTACCCAACACTATTAAGTTGAAACTAAAATAAAGATACATTTATTAAATGCCTACTATGTGTTTTTGCTGCCAGTCTCTATCTATCTTATGAAATTTTCTTTTGACCATAGCCAGTAAACTTCCTAAACAACTGGATTAGCATCTAATCTGTTACTGAACAAATGGAATCCACTATTGTATATCTCAGTAATGGAGATTAAAAATGGTAGAATGCCATCAGAATTCACTACAATTTGCCTCATATATTGGAGATCTTCACTGGATGACCAAATATTGTAACTGACCTTTTCTTAACCTGTTGATTACATAACATGTATCAGTAGGTTAAAGAATATTTTATAAAGGTGAATACTTTCTGTATTATACTTTAGGTTAATGCAACATTGCAGGTAGCTTCTAGAGTACTGAAGAGAAAATAGTTCAGAAGAATTATGGCAGGGTCTATTCAGTGACATTGACCAATCAGATGGTTCAATAATGCATTGCTATGGCTAAATACAGAACTTCAACTGTCCTGTATAAACAGACAACAAATGCAGTGATAACCTAATTTATCTGCTGTCATTAGGAAAGAGACTACTCCATATAAGCAAAATTTCTAAATAACTTAAGGTTACCTTTTTAAACAATTTTATAATAATGACTTTGCCCTATAAGCACAGCTTTAGTCAATCTTTTTTCCACTACCATAAAGACATTGTCTTGTGACACTTTGGGTCTTCTAAGAAACTGTTCTGCCTAGCCCTTTCTTAACTGGGTTACACCACAGGGATACTATTGGGATGTGACCTTACATAAAGAAATTCCTATAAAACAAAGGTCACCCCATGTTCAGAGTCGACATTCATGACTTGTCAATCATGCCATTGCTTTGGGGCCTTTTAACACTCGTGAAATGACTTGCTGTTGAAAAGGACTGACATTTTTCATTTGGTTCAATTTGATTTTTCCCTATTTCCTGACAAAAGGAGTGGTGTGGGGATAGGGGTTAGAACGGCAGGATTTAAAAAAAAAAAGTTCACAGCTCAGAATTTCCTTCCTCAACCCTCCATGTGTCATCATGAAACTCTAAGATTTCCAGGGAGGAGTAGAAAAGGCTGTCCTTTCTCTACGTCCACATAATGAAGATGATCACATAGCAGCAAGTACAGAAAAATTCCTATAAGCAAGAATTTCTCTAAATAAGGTTATACCTAGTCCCCTGCCTCCTTTATCATTTCTGGATTTTTTTTTCTTTCCTGATCTAACACATCTATCCTGAGATGAATACGTCTAGATTTAGAGATGACATTTTGAGTTCAAGACATCCGAAAGTCTCGAGTTCCATCAGATCAAAGCTTGGTTGTTGTCCTTCATCTTCGAAGAAGACCAGAATGATATCACCACTGTAAAGTGAAATTTCACTGTGTTCAACTGTGTCTGATCAAGCCAATATGAACTCAGAATGCTTTACCACATATTGGGCACAGATAGTCTGTGTGAATATTTGGGGTGAATATCCCAAATTTGTGCATACTGAGTTTACTTTGTGCTGTCTCAATTCTGCTTTGCTCAAAGACCACAGCACCTTTTCTCATGTGGGCACGCCATGCTGAGCAGTCCTGTGCCAGTGTCTCCCATGTTGCACAGTCAAATCCAAAGTTCTTGAGAGAGACCTTGAGAGTGTCCTTGTATTATCTCTTCTGACCACTATGTGATCTCCTGCCCCATGCAAGTTCTCCATAAAATAGTCTTTTTGGCAAGCGTACATTTTGCATTCGAATAATGGGGCCAGCCCATCAGATTGCTCTCTCTGAAGCATAGTTTGAATACTTGGCAGTTCAGCTTGAGCAAGGACTTCAGTGTCTGGTATCTTATCATACCAGGTGATCCTCAGAATCTTCCTAAGACAGTTCAAATGGAAGTGATTCAGTTTCCTGGCATGGCACTGGTAGACCATCCATGTTTCACAAGCATGTAACAATGAGGTCAGTACAGAGCTCTGTAGAGCTTCAGTCTGGAAGTCAGTCTAATATCTCTCCTCTCCCAGACCTTTCTTCAGAGTCTCTCAAATACTGAGCTAGCTCTGGCAACGTGTGCATCAACCTTATTGTCAATGTGTACATTAACTTCATTGTCAATGTGTACATCAACCTTATTGTCAATGTGTACATCCCTGAAAAATACACAACCAAGGTAAGTGAACATATGAACAGCATTGAAAACTTTTCCATTTGTTGTAACTGATGGTTCCGCATATGGATGGTGTGGTCATGGCTGATGGGAGCACCTGTGTTTTGTTGGTGTTAATTATTAGGCCAAAATTAGCACAGGCATCAGATAATTGATCCATATTTCGTTGCATCTCAGCTTTAGAGGCTGTACTGAGTGTACAGTCATCTGCAAACAGAAAATCATGCACCAGCACTCCCTCCACTTTGGTCTTGGCTTGTAACCTTTTCAAATTGAAGAACTTACCATCAGTACGGTAGTTGACCTTGATGCCATGCTTATCCTCATTGAAAGCATTTGTTAACAAGATCAACACTTAATGGTGGTAGGAAAGGAGGTCCTGACAACTACTCAAATGCTCTTGGAGAGAATGGCCACTGATAACCGCTTGGCCTCAGTCTGGCCCGTTTTACCATCAGACATGTACCAGAAGTTGTTTATCCTTTCTTCTCAAAGAGGGCCATGACATCAGAGAGGTGATGCTATGACATGAAAGTGAATTGGATATAATTGAGGGAAGGTTATGTAAAGTCACCAGCCTCACTTTCTCCTCCAGATCCATTTGGATCTAGTGATAAGACATGGATTAGAAAGACTGGAGATGGCTCCAGATGCAGTGGGATATCTTGGCCTTTTTAAACTGAGGTCTTTAACAGGTCTCAGTATGACTGAAGCAATGCCCACTGGGGAGATTAAGACTAGGTGGGAAATGAAGCAAATATATCATGACCTAATATATCTGGTATCCTTAGGGAGGAGAATATTCCATATGAGTAAATTTTCTAAATAACTTAAAATTATCTCTTTTTACATAAATTTAAGAATAAAATTAACTTTGCACTGTATGCAATTTATTCAATCTATTTTCTATTTCACTACCTCGTAAAAAAATATCAGTCTTGAAGAAAAAGACCATCAGGGTCTCTGGACAAAGCAGAAACAATTGCAATTTGTATTCACTCTGAGGCAAGTAAGGCCAAAACAATGGGTAGAAGTTGTTTAGGCAATACAGAGTTGAAGACACATGTAAAATGCATAATTAGAAATGGCGCAAACCATTTTATTTTCTTTTACAATCAGCGAGCATTTGTTAAATTCCTACTATGTGTCAGACACTGCACTAACTACTCTAGAAATGTCGTTACCTGGTTCAAATGAGGTTACGTAACAGCCTACCAAAAATCGTGACAAAATTTGCAAGTTAAGTTATTATGTCCTGTACTACATTCTTCAGTTAATGCATACCATCTTTCATGTTTAATTTTGTGTGTAGAAGGAAGGTTATTGTGTCTGCTATGTATATGTGTGAACAAATTACCTACGCCGTACCTGATTTACATCGTACATTGATGCTTTTTTTGGAAAACTGTAGTTGTCAATCAAAATCCAAACTATAAATACATTTGTCCCTGGGTCTCTGGGATAGAAATTTCAGAAACTGAAAATTGTGAGAAAAAGGGGCTTCAACCCTCTTATTAGAAGCAAAGCTCCATAGGTCAGAAACATATCTAGATGACATCCCTGGTTCTGGGCAAGAGTGACACATTACTTGGGTCCCTTCAGAATTCTGAAAGTTAGAGCTGGAAAAGATGAATAAAGAAGGGAAGGGAGAAGTAACCCTGGAATTGAGTGATTAAAAGACATACTTCAAAGGCTGCTGTCAATCATTAACAGAAATCCTATGAGATATTGATATCAAAAGAGTTGAGATAGAGAGCAGATTGATTGCTGGTCAAAGTTCAAACCTGAGGGAATTGAAAGAAGATGGGGAAGTGAAAATACATTGAGCCTAATCAAGTTAGCATTATGTCCAAACCACAATATCCTTTCTTACCCACTATTACCATCTATATGTGCTCTCTTTTATTAGAAAGCAAATCCCTTATATACAGGGACTATCTCACTTTTATGTTGGTATCTCCCTAGAAGAGTACCTGGAACATATAATATTTTTGTTACTTTTCTATTCATTCATTTTATATGTTTATATCTTTTCCTTTTAAAAAAAATTCTAGGGGGTTCACATGCTCTGCCAACACTGATGTCCTCAGTAATCTTGGGCTGCTCCACTGACTCCTTTTGATTCAGCCACCTTTCTTGAATAATGTGATGTAGTTATAGCTTATTAGTATACTGTTCCATGATCAATCTCTACTCAATTAAGAATTGGTCTTAAATTACAATAATCAAGAATATTTTTGTTTGCTTTTATATTCTGATCTTAAATACAAATACATATGTATATATATATGTATATATATATATATATATGCTTCTAGTATTTTAATTAACGTGTTATTTTCACCTACTATCTTGCATTGAAGAATACATCTATACCTTAATTGTATCTAGGAAAAGACATTGTGTTTCAAAATTGCTGATTTATAAGCTTGTCAAATATAAAAGGCTAAATGCTTTAAAGAAACAGTAAACTATTCCAGAAAAAAAAATATCAAATAATATGCTTGTCACTATACCTAGGATTGCCATAATAAGATAATAACAAAAATAATAGCTAACATTTACATAGCACTTTATGGTTAATTAAGCACTTTATGAATATTTTCTCCTTCAGTCCTCCTAACAACACTAGGAAGTAGATATTATTATTAATCCCATTTTACAGATGTGGGAACTGAGGTAGGCAGAGATTAAGTGGTTTGCCTAAGGAAAAAAAAGCTAGTGTCTGAGGCTGGCATTAAACTTAAGTGTCCCTGGATCCAGGTCCAGATCCACTGTACTACCCTAGCTGTTATGTAAGTGAAGTCACACTATTTGGACATTTCATGACATCTAGAACAGATGATATTGAGCATAATTTAAGCTTTTCTTGATAAGGCAGGACCCTAAAGAAAGCATCAGTTACTATGCTTTTTGTGATATTATGGTATTCTTGAAGCACTTGGGAATTGCCCAGACATTTGCTATACACTTAATACTCTCACAGTAACTCAATTTCTTCATTCTTAAAATTAGGGAATTGTCCATTTTCAGCTCTAAATCCTATAATATAAATGACCCAACATGGTTATGCTTTTCAGTTTCTGTATCTACTTTTTATAGTGTTATTTTTTTTTTTAATTCCCTCCATTGATATCAGATCACCAGCTGTTAACATTTTGAAGCTATCAGTGTTCTTCCCCTTAGGAGCCCTCTCCTAGGTTCTGACCTGCTTCTATTCTGATGTAGGAAAGGAAGTCAAATGGTGAAGCTGGTTCATATGTTGTCTAAAATAACATTCCAAATTATTGGGACTGTCACAAAAATGAATTGTGGATAAGTAAAAGTAATATTATCATATGAGGAAGTTTAAGCGTTAGAATCACATTTGTAGTTTGATGGGAAACAATAATCATTTTTCCTGAAAGACTTTTACTTTCAGAGATCATTCTGTGAAAATTTTGATTGAAACTATGTACTGGATTTGGTATCTGAAGATCCAGGTTTGAACTAGTTATTTAATACCTTGATGACCTTAACCAAATCAGTTAATGTCTCTGAATCATTTTTCATTTATATAAAATGAAGGAATTGATCTAAATCAGAGGTGTCATGCTTGCATGCCTCTTTGCTGCCTGCAGTATTACTGAGAGTTACCTGAACCAGATTAGTGTAATTGGGAAATATTTACTAAAATAATTTAAAGTAGAACTGTACCTGCATAATATTAATTAATGTGTTTTCTGAGTCAATACCTATCAGTGGGTACCTTATGTATTGTTTAGTGGTCCCGTTTCCTATTGATTTTTATACCTTTGGTCTATATCAGTTCTTCTTAAACGTTTTTCCACTTGTGAGACCACTTTCCATATTTTGGCAGCATTTGTTGGTGTTGCATGGATTGACAACATGAACATTACAAATTGTGCATGTTTTGTGTTCAGAACCAAGGTTACAGTGAAGTTATGTGATGCAACGTGGACAAGTGCTACCAGAAATGTCTTGAATTCATTGCATTTGACAATTAATTTTTAGTCGTGCATTCAGAAACATTTTACTGTTGACAACTTTTTGTGATACTACATGAGGTCATGACCTATAGTTTAAGAAGCATTGGATCTTAAACTTTTTGTGTCTTTGTTGACAGTGTCATGAAGACTGGGGACCCCTTATTAGATTTTCTAAATGTCTTAAATAAATACATAGGATTATAAAGGAAACCTAAATTTAGTGAAAATGAAAACAGAATTTTTCTCCTCATGAAATCTATGCATGGACCAGGTTAGGAACCACTGTCAATGCAGTGTCTAAGGCCCCTTTCCAGCTCAAAATCTATGATCCTGTGTGTGCTATCCTCTTGAAATTTAAACATATCTTTAGTTTGCAGATAAAATGAAAGTATGTGCTGAAATGATGACACCGTAGAAGAAATCATAAATATAACTGACAACAAACATGATTAGAAGAACAGAGTATGTGTTATGCCTTGGAGATGAAGGGGACCAAGGGTAAATGGAGGAACTCAACTGAGAGTGTGTGTACACCAGATATGAATGAGACTGACAAGGAAATGAGAACAGAATATAACATGAGGTCACTTCACAGAAAAGAGCATTAGGGTCCTTGGATCTAGCAGATATTTTAGCCCACTCTTCACTATATTCAGGACTGGTTGTACCTACTTAGTCTGACACAACTGTTTTAAGGCTTTCTAGATGAGTGTGAGGGAGTGAAGTAGTCAGTAGATATGAATCCCAAATAAAAAGAGGTTTTAAAACATCAATTCTACTTCGTTGATTTGAGATTTTCCACTATTATCTCGTGGTGTTTTTGTGGATTCTCCTGGATGCCACAAGTATGAAACAGGAGTGAATCAGAAGGTTTTGTTACTATTTCTGTTTTTTTTTTCCTGTGCTATCTATGATTTGGAGGTATGGTATGATCTATGCCTGGGTTGCTATAACATTTAGGAGTCACTGCTTAGATCTGGAGTTATGAAGACCTGACCAAATCCTTCCTAAGAGACATAAGAGGATTCCTCTCAACTTCTGTCCCTCCCATCTGCCATGGTTCTTTCAGGTCAAACTACTTACCCAGCATCCATCTATCTGTCTGTCTATCTATCTATCTATCTCTCTCTCTCTCTCTCTCTCTCTCTCTCTCTCTCTCTCTCTCTCTCTCTCTCTCTCTCTATCTATCTATCTTTCTTTCTTTCTTTCTATCTCAATTCAGTAACTTGAGATTTCATTGCTATGAGGGTGTTTGACATGTACTTGAAATACACTGAAGAAAGAGATACATCTTCTCTTTTTTAAGAAAAATTAATTTTACTGATATTTTTATTTGCATGCCAAAAAAATTTCTCATAGCATCATGTATCTCTCAGAAAGAGAAACCACATAACAATACATTTAAATATAAGAATGAGGAAGAGAAGAGGAAAATAACCACAAATCAAGATATTGTAAAAGTCTTAAAATCCATGCAATGTTCCACCTCCATTGGCCTTTCACAACTACATAGTCACAGGTTGGAATGTGTTCTCAAATCCCTTCTTTGAGACCATTCTTGTCCTTTGTTATTTTTCAGAATTCACTTTTGATTGTTTTGTGGCTCTTGCTCTTTACATTATTGTGGTCATTTCTATTTATTGTTCTCTTGGCTCTGCTTATTTTACTCTGTATAAGTGTATAATTCTGTCCATGGTTTTCTGCATTCATGACACACACTCTCTTTGAAGACACAGAACAGCAGCATTCTAGATAGGAAGCAGCTTTAAACAACAATTTCCCTGGCAACAAAAAAGAGTCAGATATGAACTCACAAGAGTACTGACTAGCCTTGGAAGTTGATAGTTGATCTTGAAAGAGAAGCAGCCCCTTGAGAACCCAGGTGAATGACACATCCAGCAAAGACATGATGCCAAGTGGAGGAGAATATAAGAACTCTATAAACCAAGAAAAAAAAAAGACATTGAGTCCCTGCAGTTTCGGAGATATGAGTTGCCTTAGACATGATTCCTACATGTGTGCCTTACTACTATAATAGCATATTAAATTTGTATCTAATGTGCCTCAGGTTTAAAGATGGAATGTTTTGTAGCTTCTCTTCTGTAGCTTCAGTAAATCCCATTACTCTGAGTTAATTTTATCCACTGGCTGATTGTTTAGGGCAAGTTCATTGATATGGGCTCATGAGATTTAGAAATTTGGGGAATATAGATTTACAAGCAATGCTTTGTAACTCATGAGAGTAGCTACTCATTGGGTGATCCACGAGTGTAAATATGAGTTGATGGGGGTTATCCCATGTAAAGTGTTACATATGGAATATGCTTTTATTTTTTAATATCCAACTTAATAGACAAATGTCTAAATATTTATCAGCATAATTAGTTTTTATGTATCTATGGTTCATAATTTACTAGACACCTAATAGAATAATTAGTTCTTGCCTTCAATAATTCATTCATTCATTTCACAAATATTGTATAAGCACTCATTTCTGCTGAAGGCATGGTGTTAGGTACTATAGAGATTTTCCAAAATGGTGTCTATTTCCTCAAGCACCTTAAAATCTGTGGATAAAAGGATGAAGAGAGATGCACACAATTGATTATAAATGTGTTGATATGTAATAAATGTCATTTAAGTGGCACAAATTAAGTAAGATTACAGTATTTAGGAAGTATTTAGGAAGTCTATAATCACCAACTGAATAACATCTCCAAATGTAAAGGGATACAATGGGGTGTTATGAAAATGATACCAAAGCAGATTGCAAGAGAGATGAACTCCAATCCTACTTCTATGGAACATTTATTTGCTATTATAGTTTTGGGCAAATCATTTATCATTCTTGTGTGTCAGTTTCCTCACTTAAAAATGAAGACAACATCTCCCACCAGTGAAAAATACTAAATAGTAAGAGAAGTAGGTGAGCCAATGTTACAGAATCAAAAAGAGAAGAAAATATTTGGTGGGTCAAGAAGAATGAAGACCTATGAGCAGTCAGTGGACTTGGTAATACATCATCAATGACTTTAAATTTAAGTTTATTGGTGGATACAGAAGAAAAATAGTTTGTAGTTGAAGAATAATTTAATAATGAAGAAATTTGGCAGTGAATGAGAACAGATATCTATCTATCTATCCATCTACCTATCTATCTATCTATCTATATGAATATGTATTGCTATCTCAATTTCTACAGCAGAGGTGTCAAACCCAGGACTGGTGAATTACATCTGGAACCAGATTAAAATATAACTGGAAAATATTTATCAAAAGAAATATACTATTAATATTTGAATTTCTAGGTCAGTATGAGCTTACAGGGATCTTTATGTATGGTTTAGTGTCTCCTATTTCTATATGAGTTATACACTACTGCTCCACAATACTTGTTTTGAACCTCTCTTTTCTCCTCAGCTTTCCCTTTCCCAACCATCTTGGTCAGTTGATGAGCTCACTTGATTGGAGAGATTGAGAAAACTACTTAAAAGACTGAATCCATTATGTATGAAGTCTCTCATTGCCTTATGTTCATGCCTTTAAACATTTCTGTTTCTTCTTGAATGTACCTTCCCTTCCCTTCCTGACCTACCTCCTCACAAAAGCTAATACATTGACCTGAGAATTCGATTCTATTCCCACAACTCTAAGACGTCGCTCCAACTTATTTAATATTGTTGTGGAAATCAACTAAAGCAGCAATATAATGACAATAGTTATTATTTTATAGTTTTTCAGGTTTATAGCAAGCTTTACATATTATATCATTTGATTCTCATAATGACCCTGTCAAGTGAAATTATTATCCTCACTTTATAGCTTAGAAAACTGAGACTGAATTTCTTGATTTCATAAAGCTACTAATTATCTGAAGCAGGATTTTTAACTCATGACTTCCTGTTTCTTAGTCTAGATTTCAGTCTCTGTGGGCTTACCAAGTGGTATTACATGAACTTAATCACATCTATAAAACTGAATTGAGATGAAACAATGAATACTGGGATTTTTTTTTTTGCAAATATAAGGCAGTGTATGAATATAAAATGTAATTATATTGTGCCTAAGTGCAGAAGCAAGAGTCAGATTTCTGAAACATTGTTAGACTAGATTACTTGTGATATTCTTTTCCACTTGCAATCTACAAACTTACAAATTAATAATCATGTTCCCATCATGTAGAAGTATTGGAATATGATGGGAGTGGAGGAACCACAAATAAAATTACCTAGTGACAGATATATTAATATAATTAAAAACCAACAACATTTACATGAAATATAAAACTTGCAAATTACAGATTTCTACAACAGGAAAACCAATGAAAGTTTTCTCACATTATTTTCTTCCACATTTATTTGCTATCATATTGGGAGAGGTGCACATTCACTCTTTTTTAGAGATGGCAGATGATCACAATGAAATATACTTTTAAACTTAAAAAAAATGGAACAGATAAATTTCCTTGGCAAGCTTGTGCTCAACACCAGAAAAATTATAAAGGAAAATTCAAGATTGATAGTTGATTATTTTTGCCATACTCTCATTGGAGCATCCAGGTGGTGCAGTGGATAGAGCACCAGTGCAGGAGTCAGGAGTATCTGAGTTGAAATCTCACCTCAGACACTTGACACTCACTAGCTATGTGAACTTGGGCAAGTCACTTAACCCCAATTGCCTCATCCTGGGTCATCTCCAGTCATCCTGATGAATATCTATCTGGTCACTGGATTCAGATGACTTTGGAGGAGAAGTGAGGCTAGTGACTTGCACAGCCCTCCCTCACTCAAAACAAAGTCAAGTGCAAGTCATGCCATTATTTCTCTGATGGCATGGTTTTCTTCAGCAGTGAAGGACAAACACACACTTTCATAGTCATCATCCTTCCTTTATCAAATGGCTCATAGATGACTCAAAATGTATTCTGTAGAATATATTTGAAGCCCAATTCTATAGAAATATAAATGATTGAGCACAGCTCAGTATTAATATTTTGAGTGGGTTACAAATTGTGACTGAGATGTTAGAATGTAGACTTCTTGAAAGTAGGGGTTTTTCATTTAATGTATTTCTGTCATCTGCACCTAGTACATTGCCTAGCACATAGTAGGTGCTTAATAAATGCTTGGTGATTGCTTAATTGATAATATTTTTGAGAGAAACTATAAAAAAGAGACTAAAATGCTAAGATAAAGGAATTAAAACTGTTACCTTCAAAATTCATGCCTTATGAAGCCATTAGGTTGTTATGTGGATGAAGATAACTTTCCCTATACCCCAGAATCACAAGCTATGTCTATTGTTAAGGCAGTCCTTAATGTTAGGAAAGAGAATCAACAGATTTTCCTTGTCTTCTTCCAATGTTAAGAAATTTTTACCTATTTTACTCATCAAGGGATTTAGTGTGTAGATTTCTGTAGCTGCTTTTATCTATATATTCACAGGTTTAAGTGACAATGCTAGACTTTTTTTAGTACCACTATTCACAATATCCCAAAGATTCTTTTTAGCTGTGAAGTATATGAATCTAATCAGTGCTCAATGCTACCAAGGACAGTTCTGTCAATATTGGAACTCTTGCTCTGTGTATTACTAGCCTTAGAATTCAGCCTGGTACCCAGTACTACATGGCACTCATAGTATGCAGGGAGATTCAAGAAAACCTAAACAACTTACTGCAATGTTTCTCAGTGATCAGATTTAGGGCTCTCCTATTCCAGAAAGGTAAAGTATACACAGTCTTAGAGGTGTTTCTGATGGTGTACATAGTAACAATTTTTATAGGCAAAGAAAAATTTCTGAACTTGTTTTATTATGCCAAACATACTTATTTTTGTTATCTATTGATTTGTGTTTGGTGATATTACTATGCTATTTCCCAATATACTTTGTGTGAGGATATTTATATTTATTTATTCTTCCAAAGTTTGTAAAACAGCTCTGGTTTAAGAAAAAAACATTAGCTTCAAATGGTGATTTGGATTCAACATAAGGGAAAAATAATCTAACAATTAGCCCTCTACAAAAATAAGAATGGACTACCTCAGGTATGGCAAAAACTTGTGATATGGTAGTGAGATATCTGTTCCTGGAAACTCTCAAGTAGTGTTTGAATTACCATGCTTTAGAGATGTTGTAGAGCATATTCATTTGAGTAATGGCTAGCCTAGGAATCCTCTGGTGCACCATCATCTGGTGCAACATTGCAGTTCTATCAGTAGAGTTTTAGCTCTAAGCCTAGGTATTTCTTTTCATAATTACCTGAGAAATATTATCAGTTCAAAGATTTTATTGGTAAATTATGGAAGTTATAAGGGAAAATTGCCGACCTGAGTTCAGTTCCTTTTCAAGATTGGTCCCTGCACATTGCTCTTACAATATGTGCTTTGCTAAATTCAGGCAAATATCACCAGCTTCACAATACAGATATTTAAATTGGGAGGGTTTTAATAAAGATGTATTGTCTGCTTATTTGGCTCAATATTACCCCAAAAGGTAACTATATAGTTATCCTGAAAGAATTTTTTTTTTTAATAAACCAGTTGGGAAGATGATGGAGTAGAACAGGGACCTGCCTGAGTTCTTCCCCCAATCCCTTCAAAATACCAGTAAAAATGGCTCTAAACAAATTCTAGAGCAGCAGAAGCCATAGAATGACAGAGTGAAACAGAATTCCAGCCGAAGACAACCTGGAAGGCCAACAGAAAGTGTCTATTGCCCTGGCCTTAGAACAGAATGCACCCCAGCATGGGCCACACAGACACAGACAGAACTGGAGTAGGCCTAAAGGCACTGAATCACTGGCAGTTGTATCAGTGTCCAGACTTCTTAACCCATAAATTCCAAAGACAGCTTCAAAGGTCAGTACGAAAGCTCTCTCATGTGATTGAGAGAGGAATAGGGTCTAACTCTACCCCAGGCCCAGAGTGGCAATAGCCACTGCTACAGTGGCCAGCTGCTTCTGGAACTCTCACACTAAAAAACAGTGGAAGAATTGAGCAGCTGATCCACACTGTATTCTTGAGTGGTAGTCCTTTGGCAAGGAGGAACACTGGCAGAGCCTGGTGGCAGCTGTGGACAGGGATTCCTACTAGAAGTTCCAGGGCAGAGAAGAATGCTTGTGGCTGCTCACAGACCAGAGTGCAGGTCAGGACAGGAGTAAACACCTCTGCTTTGATCAAACACTACTTTGAAATAATTAAGAATTTATAGGTCCCTAGAAATATCTCTGAAAACAGCTGCACAAAACCCCTGAAACTTGGGGCAGTACACCTTCCATTTAATAAAGAGCTCAAAAGTCAAATAATGGCCTGAGAAAATGGGAAAAATAATACTACAGATGGTTACTTTCTTGAGGAAAATGTAGTTTTTATGATAAGGTATATCAAAGCATAAAACTAAAGGAAGACAGCAAGGTCAAGGCTCCTACATCCAAAGCATCCAAGAAAAATATGAAATTTTCTCAGGCCATTAAAGAGCTCAAAAAGGATTTTAAAAAATCGAGTAAGAGAAGTAGAAGAAAAATTGTAAAGAGAACTTAAAGTGATGCAAGAAAAACATGAAAAAATAAGTCAATAGTTTGCTAAAGAAGCCCCACCAAAATGCTGAAGCATATGACACCTTAAAAATTAGACTATCCTAAATGGTAAAAGAAGTCCAAAAAGTCAATGAGGAAAAGAATGCCTTAAAAATTAGAACAGGCCTAATGGAAAAAGAAGTCCAAAAGCTCACTGAAGAAAATAATCCCTTCAAAATTAGAATGGAGATGGAAGATGATAACTTTATGAGAAATCCAGAAATTATAAAACAAAATCAAAAGAATGAAAAAAAAGGAAGCCTATGTGAAATATCTCATTAGAAAAACAACTGACCTGGAAAATTGACCCAGGAGAGATATTTTAAAAAGTATTGGTCTACCTGAAAGCCATGATCAAAAAAAAGGAGCCTAGCCATCATCTTCCAAGAAATTATCAAGAAAAACTGCCTTGATAATCTAGAACCAAAGGGTAAAATAGGAATGGAAAGAATCCACCAATCACCTTCTGAAAGAGATTTCAAAGGGAAAATTCCTAGGAATATTGCAGCCAAATGCCAAAGTTCCTAGGTAAAGGAGAAAATATTCCAAGCAGCCAGAAAGAAACAATTTAAGTATTGTGAAAACATAATCCAGATAATACAAGATTTAGCAGCTTCTACACTAAGGAACTGAAGGGCTTAGATTGTGATATTCCAGAGATCAAAGGAGCTAGGATTAAAACCAAGAATCACCTACCCAGCAAAACTGAATGTAATACTTCAGGGAAAAGATGGAATTTCAATGAAATAGAGGATGTCCAAGCATTCTTTTTGAAAAAAACCAGAGCTGAATAGGAAATTTAAATTTCAAATAGAAAAATCAAGACAAGCATGAAAAGGTAAACAGGAGCAAGAAACCATAAGCAACTCATTTACTTTGGACTGTTTACATTCCTACATGGAAAGATGATATTTGTAACCCATGAGACCCTTCTCAGTATTATGGTAGTTATATGAAATGTAAATGTATGTGTAATATATGTATGCATATATGCATATATGTATGTATGTATATATGCATTCATATATCTATAAATATAGAGACAGATGGCATAGAGTGATCTGAATAAGAAGAGATGATACCTAAAAAAATAAAATTAAGTTTTGAGAGGAGTATTCTGGGAGAAGGAGAAAAGGAGAGGTAGAATATATTAAATCATCTCACATAAAAGAGACAAGAAATAGGTTTTTCAACATAGGAAAAGAGGGGGGAGGTAAGAGGGAATAAGTGAGCCTTACTCTAGTCAGATTTGGTTTAAGCAGGAATAATACCCATTCAATTGGGTATATAAATCTATCTTACCATGCAGGAAGGATGGGGAGAAGGGGATAGGAGAGGGAGGAGAAAAGAAGGGACAGCACATTGGGCAAAGAGGTAATCAGAAGCAAACACTATTGTGTGGATAAGGGAGAGAATGGAATAAATAGAGAGCAGGGCAGGATACAGGAAAATATGGTGAGTCTTTCACAACATGACTGTTATGGAAGTGTGTTGCATGGCTATGAATTTATGACCTATATCAAATTGCTTGCTTTCTCAGTGAGGAAGGAGAGAATGTGGAACTCAAAATGAATGTTAAAAATTGTTTTTGAATGCAACTGGGAAATAAATTGTACAGGCAATGGGGTATTGAAATCCATCTTGCCCTACAGGAAAATAGAGAGGAGGAGAATGGCAGAAGAGAATGATAGAAGAGAGGGAAGATTGGGCAAAGGGGTGTTTGGGGCACATGCTCTCCTGAGGCAGGGAGCAGGGAAAGATTGGGAGAAAATTTGGAATTCAAAATTTTGTGGAAGTGAATGTTGAAAACTGAAAATAAACAAATTATATTAAGACGACCCCCCAAAGAAAGTAAAATGAAAGGAGATACAAAAGATCAGGGGTTCTTAATATGGGGATCAGTAAACTTGTTTTTTGTTTAATTAAAAAAATAAAGCAGGTGTTACTGGCAGCTGCTGGGATCCTTTTGCAATATCTTATATTTGGAACTGAGTATATATTTATTCTAAAATTTATTAGATATTAAATGGAAGTACTATAATTTCACAATAGTTTAGCCTAGTATCTGAAATAAATGATTAAATAATTTACCCAAATATGGACCTTGAGTCATGGACTCATGAATTGGAAAGCATAGGAAAAACAAAAATAATGTAAAGGAAATAACTTTGAACATCTTAAGAACTCTGATTCATACAATGGCCAATCAAAATTCTAGGGGACTCACGATGAGACGTTTTCCACCTCCCAACATAGAGAAGATGGACTCAGAGTGCAGATTAGGGGCCTTGAGAGGTGAGACTAGGGCAAGACCAATGGAGGAATTTAATGTCATTAACTACATATTTTTTCAATGCATATTTTTTCCCCTTATGTACGGAGCCCAGAAGGTCCCAGGGGGTGCAAGTCAGAGGCACAGCCTGTTCCCGTGGGAACAGTGCTGATGTGCACCCTGGCAGAAGCTCTGTGTGACCCTGGAACCTGATGTTCCCGCAGCTACTGATGTCCCCTACAGTAAAGTAACAAGTGAGCCTGGGAACCCAGGAACTAGCTGCAGGAACAAGATAAGCTTCCTTGCTTACTGGAATAGTCATGAGTTGGTGATGTGATGGGGGGAGCTCCAGCAGGGTATATAGGAGGGAACAAGGGAAGGTTGGGAGGAACTGATGTGGCAATAAAGTGAAGTAAGCTGCCTCCTCGGGTGAACTGTTTGGTCATTCCTCTCCTCCACAGGAGGGTCCTGAGACATCTGAAGACCGGGAAATCAGTTAGCTTACGGAACGGTAAGCTTCCAGGTGAAGGCTTGGGGATGGCCCTGAGCACCCTTACTTTATCATAGGGAAGAATGAAAGTGAGATAATGTAGGTCTGAAAAATCTACATCCAGAAAAAGATAAATAAATAAACCCAGCAAAAGATAAAGAAATTAAATCAAAATTAAACAAAAGTTTACAATATACAAGTCTGTTCATGATTCTCCTCTCCTCGCAGCTTTTGAACCACTCCATAGTCTGACTCCAAACTACCTTGATGATTTATTTCACCATTCTTCAATTTCTGATCTCTCTCCTCTAGCCATACTGCAATGGGTCTGGATGACTAGCCAGATCCTAACCTGCTGTTTCCAGTTGTTCTCTCTCTTTGTCCCTGCTGCTTGAAGCAGATTCCCTTCACATCTCCATCTGTTAAAATTCTTTTTCCTTCAAGGCTCAGTTCAGGACCATTCTCACTTTCTTTTTTAAGTTTTTCCTAACTTCTAGCACAGCCTCTACCATTATCTCTGACTTATTATGACCTTTCCCCAAAAGTCTCATTCCTCTCTTTGATTTTTTCAATAAACTAATCTCCTTCCTATTATATCACAGTTTTATTATGGGTAGACATGAAGGGGCAAGCCTGCAATAATGTGAGCAGTGTTGGACTTGCTATCAGGGAACTTAAATAGATTTTAATCGGCTCTTATCTTGGTTTCCACATCTGGATATTTTCACTGACTATCCCTAAAGACTGAAATGCTCTCTTTCCTCATCTCTTTCTCCTGCTTTCATAGTCCTCCCTCAAGATTTAACTAAAATCCTATGTTCCTCAGGAAGCCTCTTCCCATTCTTCTTAGTCCCAGTGCATTTTTTCTGATAATTAATTAGAATTATCCTGTCTATAGATTGTTTGTACGTATTTATTTGCATGTTTTTTTTTTCCCCACATTTGACAATAAGCAGGAACTCTTTTCCCCTCTTTGTATCCCTAGTGCTTAGCCCAATGTATTGCACAAAGTCAGTCCTTAATTTGTTGACAGATTGATCTTCTCTGAGATTTTGGCAAATTACTTCAACTCTCTGAAGCTCATGTTTCTTATTTCTAAAAGAAGGAGGATAATTTTCATTCTATGTAATTCACTGAGTAGCTGTGATTAAAGCACTTCATAAACCATTAAATCATTATCTAATTTTGCTTCATTATTATTATTATTGTTTGGCAACATTCCCCTGATAGACTGAAAGACCCCTTACAGAAGGACTGGGGACTTCTTGTTATTAATGTGTGTCTACTTGCATAGTACGTTTTGTGCATAGAGAGTGCTCCATCTATAATGCTGAATTGTATTATCATTGAATTTGTATTAGAGTTGCCAAGTATGGAGGAAGAAAATCTGCTAAAATACAGGGCACCTTTCTCCACAGGATCTTAGATTTAGAGCTGGCAGGAACTTTATAGGGCGTTATTTTCAATGCCCTCATTTTACCAAAGAATAAACAAAGTATGAAGAGGCAAAGTCACATGCCCAGGACTATACAACTGGTAAAAGGCAGAGCTAGGGTTTGAACCTCTGTTCTCTGGCTGTATATGCAGCAGTCTTTGCACTTTGTTTCAAACCTGGTACATTTAAAGTGAGGAAATAAGTCAGAAATAAAAATATCTCCCAAATGGTTATTTCATTTTCCAAAGAAAGAGTTTCTGAATTTGGGGAGATCTATATATTATTGTATTATAAGATACAAAAAAAAATCTTTCAGAAACTTTTCTTGGGAGCATGAAATGGAAAGTTATATCACTTACAAAAGGAATTGTTTTTATACATCACAGCACTAAAAGAGTATATTAATCAAATTCACAGGAGTTAGGAGAGGTATTTAATGTCATATGTTGTACTGGGAAGAAGGGGTGCCATTTAAGAATAAGGAAGAGAAAAGCTAAAAAAATTTTGAGACTTCAGAATAACAAGGAGATTAATGTTGGGCTAAAAAAAGAGAGATCATAAAGAGACCAAGACACTCAATATGTTTTCAGTAGAGACTATTGTAGTGTTTAAGAGTAACAAGAACTCTGTCCTGGGAAATGTAGGGTATAATGCATCTGTTAATGCCAGGTAGGAAAAAAGAGAGAGAACAATTGCATGGAATGAAAAATGTTAGCACAGGGTGAAACAATTGTAAAAAATGCCCTACAAATTTAGCAGAAGAGGCAAGATAAACTAGAGAGAAAATATGTGAGTCAGAAAATAATGTAAGGCAGCACAGATTAATGACAACTCTAAAATGACAGTTTCTCATCTAATTTTTTAAAAAATAGCAATGGTATATATTAAGAAAAAATGCATAATGCTAACTCGATGACTTGGAAATATAAAATCCTATGAAAGCAGAAAGTTTAAGTGTTGATAACATTTAATATTTGATATAACTGTCCAAGTCATAAAGTCATAGGATCATATATTTAGAGCAAGAAGTAACCTTAGAGTTCTGGGACAGGATGGTATAATGGAGAACTTAACTTAGAGTTAATAATATGTAGATTTAAAATTTTCCTCAGACACTTGCTAGACGTGTCACTTAACCTCTCTCAATCTCATTTTCCTTAACTCAAAATGACATTGGACTTATGACCTTGAAGTTCACTTCTAGCCTGGGTAGTTAACAACTAGGTATTCCTAAAACAAACATATTTTTAAGTTTAGTCTTCAGTGTTAATATTTTGCCTATCACTTTCTTAAATCTAGGCAATCAAGAAAGTAATGACTCAAGCCCTTAGCTGTTGCCGTTTTTTTTTGTTGTTGTTGTTTGTTTGTTTTTTTTAATTCTCCAAGGTGTAAGGGACAAGTTGTGGCAATACATTCAGGGAAATTCATAGGCTACAATGAGCAGTGTAGCTACAGAAACCTAAGTAGTTGAGCATATGGAAGCTTAAGAAGAGAAGATATAGGGAAAGCAAGATGGAGATAACAGTTACATTCATTTTTGAAAGAATTATTATGAGTAAGAAAGAGAAATACTAATTATTGAGAAAACAGAAAGGTTTATGCTAGCTGAATTGCAACATACCCAGAATTTTATTGTTTTTCTTGGCACATATGCTTAATGAAGACAGCGGTATGGATCCTTAGTGTTTTACCTAGCTTGTTTTTCTTTCCCTTCTTTTTATTTCCATAAAGAACTTGGTTAACTTGGTTGTCCCACCTACCATGAAGCTGCTGCTTTTTGTTTTTGTTTTGTTTTCAGAAAGAATCCTCTCTATAGGTTTTTGGAGGTTATAAGCACACCACAAATTTAACATGAGTTATAAGACACTTTGTAACGTCAAATCAGATAGTTGACTTGGACTAAGGACTTTAGGATAGTTTCATACACAATTAACAGAATACATTTATTTTAGCCAGGGATGTTTTGCTGGCTTTTTTTATTTGACTCTCTGACTGGGTATCATATTTCATAGTCTCAGATGTATATTAAAATATCATAATTCTGCCCTCATGAGAGTGAGGACTTCTGACCAATGAATTTCAGTATATAGGAACAGAGAGAGGGAGATGTCTGTGAAGAGGTGAATCCCATGATGATGAACAAAAATGATATTTACAAGGTATTTAAAGCTTGCAAAATATTTCATATGAATTATCTAATTTTATACTTAAAACAAAATTGAAAAAACAATACATATATTGTTATCACCACTTTGTGGATAAAGAATAGAAAATTAAAGGTGGTTGCAGAGAACACGATTCGCTAACCATGAGGAAAGCAGATATTCCTAGCCAACATGTTACAATGTATAGTAGACACTGAGCATGATGGCCAGCAAAGATATCAGAAGTTCTGGATTGACTGAACTGTGCTTTGCCCTGGCATCTAACACATATATTCTTTGGTCATACATGTTCCATACACATGTGCTCTCCCTCTAGTTTCTTAGTTATATGTTTTTTACATGTGCCCTTACATGCTGGTGCCATGATAGTATATGGGAAAATAGATCCTGTGGGAGGATTTTTTTTCCTGTTGTTTGGTTATGCAGTTTGATTAAAAGTTTGTTGCTGTTGTAAGCTCTGATTAAATTTTCTTTTCCTTCTGCTTTTACCATTGTACCTGGATACTGATTCTATTGCATACACCCTCTTTTCTATGATTGCAATGTGAGTTGCCCTGGCATGCAAAATAAATATTCATTGGCCATCCATATTCCTTACACATCTTCTCTATTCATTTTTATTGGTGCTATGTGTTTTTTATATATGTGCACTTAACCTGCTGGTGATATAATAACCTGTGAGAATGTACCCTTCTCGAGGACTTTTTTCTTATTATTGTTTGCTATTCAAGTGAAATTCCAGGTCAGTTGCCTGTCCTATCCAAACAAGTATTTATTTTTCAAAAGTTTAAAAATCATGCTATCTTCATTGACTAGAATCTCATTTAACATACTTGACAATGAATAAAATCTTGGTAAATGGAAGATTAAGGAAATCTTCATCATTAAAGGGTATTATAATAATAACAACTCTTGATTGTTTGGCAATTATTAAGTATCTACTGCATGCAAGGCACCTTGGGAGGTACTAGAGAAACAGAGATATAAAAGAAAGAGACTTTATTCTCAAGGAAGTTAGAGTCTATCAAAGAGTTAGAATATAGCAATTTGCCATTTATAAAGTTTTCCCCTCTTTACAATCTCACAAGTTAAGTATTACTTATGCTTTTTAAAAAAAACATAGGGGCTATAATAAATTTGAGAGTTGATAACTAAAAAACAGTGTATTGTCTTTGCCTGTTAAATGATACTGAATTTTTTTGGAGAAAAGAAAAAAAATGAATAATTATATGTAAGGAAGGCATTAAAAACAAGAAAGCTGTTGTAGACTTTCAACTGACAATGGAGAATAAGTTAAATAACAACCATACGATCCTTAGATAGAAGGGTTTCGTATCACTGACGTGGGTTCTCTACCCAGGGGAAGATTTAATTCTCACTTTTTTTATGCCTTCTCTTGCTGTGCAATTCCCCTACTGTCTTCTGCAAATCTACCATAAAAGATATACTCATTCAAAGATCTTCTGGGTCATTTAATATCTCAGAGGCATTAATTGCAACATCTAGTGATTCAGCTACTGTAGTCCATTCTTACTTCATTACTGGCACACTTCCTTTCCCAGTGATATTTAAATGGAATATCTATTCACCGTTTCTCACCTATAAGTCAGCATCAGTAAAGTGTGAAGGAACACTGACCTCTATCACACATCTTTCTATTGTTCTTTGTGTTTTTTTTCTTCACATAATCAGGATAATGCAAGATTTATGTCCATACGGCGTAATAGGAAGAACATGGATGTGATAAATTTAGACTTTTGTGACAGTAAACAACCTGGAATCACTGAAATGACTACTCAGTTTCCCAAAAGCAATCTAAGCCAATAATCACTAAGTCTATTTTCAACTCCAATTCATTACCAATAGCCTTTGCCCATTATATATGTGTATATGCATGCACAAACACATATGTATATATACAGTGAGCAATATTTATTAATACATATATAGTATATTATATATGAACCCAATGACTTCCAAGGTCCATTCCAATTCTAAATCTTCTTATATTTATCAATATACATATATGTGCAGATATAAATATACATTTATGCACACACGTATTTTATATTCCTAAATATGAATTCATATGCATGAACATATATGCACATGATAACTACAAAGAACTTTATCTGAGAATATATATTTTAGGATGTGATAAAATGAAGATTTTATTACGGGAATTTTTCTGACTTAATATCTTTCTGCAACATGTTAGGTCTTTGAACTTAATAGGTCTTCATTTTTAGAAAGTGAAATTACTATTGCTCTTTGACCCACTCCTGTTTAAATCTTGGGATGCCAGAGTATAAAGATGGAACAGCTGTACTCTGGAAGTTGTACCAAATGAAACTGCCTGTCATTTTCTAGGCCCTTTTAGGAAATGGCAGGAAGAACCTTTGACAATGATCTTATATATATTGAGAGAAAACTGGCATCAGAGGGTATTCCAGGAGGTTTGGGAGAGATAGCACTAAAGAACAGTGCAGAAAATCAGAAATTTTGAACCTGGGAAGAACATATTTATGATCTTTGGAGTTAAAATAAAAGAGTAAGAAGATCCTTGAGACAAGCAAAGTGCTAAGTAGTATGAATTCCTGGAAAACTCTTGCAAGAAAATCAGTCAAGTTTAAGACTGGAGTTTATATCCTTCATACATATACTAGGGCTGACATGTCAGCTTTTATGTCAGGGGCAAGGCTGTATCCTAGTAGCCCATTGCATCCATTCATTGATATCAGTATTGGTGAATCAAGAATGAATGGCAATTTTATTATATTTCTTTAGTGTTTAGAACAGCTGAAAGTCATTAAAAAATTATTATCATCTCTGTAAGGGAAAAGTAACTGGCAAGTGAAGAAGAAATCCCCCAAAGTCAAAACAATTCTAATTTCAATGAGCAATTTTATTTTCCAAAACAATTTTAGCTTTTAACAAAACACTCCAATTTGGGGAGAGTAATATTATAGTTATAGTTCAATTTTCGTCTGGATTGTTAGTTGGCATAATTCTATGCCTACATGAGAGAGATCCTGGTCTGTGTGAAATAGTATTGTAGAAATAACAAGAACTCTTTTTTGTATAATGCTTTATATGTTGCAAAGTATTTTTGTCTTTTCTCAGAATAAGATGTTCATTTGGGTAGTATAGAAATGTCCACTTTGAAGAGAGGAGGAAAAGGTACAGAAGGAAAATGACTTGCTCGTGGTCATGTGACCAATAGACTGAAATTCCCATCCTTTAAATCAAAGCCATTGTTTTTTCTGCTAAGAATCAGGAGGGCAAACTTTATCTCTAACATTCTCTGATCTTTTGGAGAAATTATTTAACTCACTGTGCCTTAATTTCATCTGCAGAAAAGGAGCAGTGGACTGAATAATCCCTTATATTCCTTCTATCTATAAAAATCCCTGGTTCTCTTGGTTTATATAGCTAGACAACACTACATAAAAGAGATAAAAAAAAAAAGACAGCTAAATCCAAAAGAGAATTTTAGTCAAAACCCTTCGGAGATAATCAGGAGAAGCTGCTGATTGGTTCTAGCCATGGGTCTCTCTCCCCTAATGCTAACAAATGGATGTTAAGAATATTTTAGAGAAAAGCCTCAGGAAAAGCATGAAGCTATGATGGATTTTGTTCCAATCATGAGACTGATACAAAAAAGCAAGTGCCAAATGAATCATGGGGACAAACAGAGAGAGATTCTGAAGATGTAAAGTGGCATTGCTCCTTCTAAGCAATGATGCCAGTGTAGTTGAAATAAAATGAAAATTCAATGTGAGTTAATAAAAGACTATCATAATTAAGGCAAATCCTACAATTGGGTACATGGGTAGAGGTATCATATGTAAAACGAGCAAGGTAATTATTCTTCTCTACTTAGCATTGATTAATCCTCAATTGAAAATGAAGAGTTCAGCAGGGATCAACTAAAAGGTTTCAAGGTTTGGAAAATAAGCGCCTAGATTTTTTTGAAGTTTAGATTATGAAAAAAATAGAGAGAAAATAGATAAATGTGAAAAATGTGGATCAAGAAGTATAAGAAAAAGGTATCCAACTAAAATCCATTTTAAGAAAAATCTACATAAATCCTGCTGGTTGTAGCTTCACATTTGTGTGATGATTTATGGGTACAAAGTGTTTTCACATCTGTAGCTTCTTTGTTTGTCCCAACAACCACTTGAGGGATGAAACGCAAGTATCATTTCCTCTATTTTGTAGGTAGGAAATGGGGACTCAAAAGTTTCACTTCATATCTGGAGCAACACAGCTTCTGTGAGTCAGAGAGCTTGGCTTCAAAACTAACCCGGTCCTTTCACAGTGCACTGGGTTGGCTTGCAACATTGGAATTAGGGGCTAAAAGTGAGGCAGATCTATGACATCTTCACATGAGGGTTCCTTAACATTCCATTAACTTTGTACAGTCTGACCTAAGAGTATCACATCTCTCACAAACTGCCCCACTTTCTACTTTATCCAGCTGAACTGTGACATAGACATGACTCCAATTCTTTACACTTTCACTTCTAAGCAATGGGCAAAATCAAACAAAACTGATCACCTTTTGTCTTTTTACCCGGGAAGATGGAAAACAGAAAAACCAAGACCTTATTAAAAACACTGAAAGTATGAAGATCATCATACAAAAATGAATATAAAAGTAGTTGAACTAATCTTGAAAAATACCAGCTCTATTTTTTTTTTCTGGGGCTGAAGATAGTTTTCCCACAACCACCACTAATCTAGCACTTCGTGGTTTGATTCAAGACTGAATTAAGCTTGGATGTTAGAAGTCAATTCAAAATGAAACTAGGATGCCTAGGTAAAGCTGTGGCTACTCTGGTCCAGAGGTGAACCCACTGGGAAGACCTAATATTCTGAAATGTGTTCTAAGTATTTGATTTACCTTATCATCCCTGACTTATCCTTTGTCTTTGCAGTGGATCTCATAGTTCTGGCTGTCCCAAGAAGGAAACTTCCCAGGGCTCCCACTTACCCAGACTAGTTGAGGTGTTTAGAGTGACTTATACTCTATAACCCTTGCTTCTCCTATCAGGAAAATCTGATTCAATAAATCTATGCCCCCCAAAAAAGCCAGTTGCAAGATACATTTTGCATTAATGACATTGATGACAAAAGTGTGAATCTCATACTGCCTTATTTCTAACTTCTCTATGTATAGCGACTTTTGTTCAGACACCCAAGACCAAAAGCCCTCTTGGTTATCTTTGTAAATTCCTCCCTCTCCCGCTCTCCCATACAGTCATTAGCTAAGTTCTGTCAGTTTCACTCTTGATATACATCTTGTACCTCTTCCCTCATTTCCACTTTCCCTTTAGTGTAGGCTTTTTAGTGTAGGCTAATTAATTTGTTTTGACAACTGTAATAACATCCTTACTTGCCTTTCTTCTCTCTCACCTCATCAATGCTTCATTCCTACTAACTATAGAGAAATCTCTGATTACTTTAGCTGAAAGTGCTCTTTCTCTTCTCATTTTTTTCTGGGGTACGTTGTGTAGATCTCTCCTTTGCCCCTGCCACATTCTACACTATATAGTTTTTAGTCTCTATAAATGGCATATATGGGAAATGCAGTTTCCCTAAGGTAAAGAAATCTGTCACTTTTTAAATAGTTATATTCTTAGCATGTCAAACATTTTCCTACTAGTGCCTACTAGTAAGTGTTTCATAAATGTTTGTTGAATGGATATTTGAATGTTCCTGATAATAGATCTGACCATGTTAGTCACAAGGTTAGTAACCATCAGTGAATTCCTGTTGCTTAGAGAATTAAATGCAACACCTGATTCTTCATTTCCAACTTCCTTGACTTCCATGGTCTATCTTGGTACTATTATAGAGGCAATATGGAGTAATGGATAGAATGCTGCTTGTAGGATCAGAAATGCCTGGGTTCAAATAACCCCTCCATCACTTTCTAGATGACCCAGAGCAAGTCATTTGAGTTCACTGTCTCAATCTCATTATCTATGAAATGAGACTCTGGTACTTGATGGTCTCTGAGATTCTTTCCAGCTCCAAATCTATGATCTTATGTTCTCCCAACTAGGCTGAAATCATATTCCGGGACCACATCAAATTATCTAGTGACTGATGATAAATATACTTATTTACATTCAATATTACTCATACACTCACACATATTAACTAATCTAGTTGCCTAGCTTACTTCTAAATAGTATATTCATAGAACTTGCTCTTTTCTTGATTTGGTGAATTTTTTTAAAGTCTAAGTATACAGCAAGAAAGATGGTTCGGTAAGTGCTCATATCAAATCCCAGTTCCCATCATTACCTCAAACCCAAAAGAAAATTGATAAACAAAATAACATGAAAATACCTGAGCATTGCAAATTTACTACTACCCCATTTTAATTTTTATGACTCAGTTGTCATAATGATAACAAAATAATTTTATTGAGAATGTGTCTTACTTGCCAAAAAGAGAGATATGACAAATCAAAGATTTTAATATATAGGCATTTGTAAAATCTTATGGATTTTATGAATCTTATAGAGAATCTTGTAAATATCTTGCAAATATTACACAGAGGGATAACAGAACATCATGAACAGAATACTCTACCCTGGTCAGACCATTAGTGGAGTGCTATATATGATTCTGGTTGAAAAAAATTAAATGTATCATATAGAAGGCAACAGACATGAAGCTGAAGGAACTTGAGATTATGCCTAAAGAACTGAGAATCCTTAGCCTGATAGAGAAAAGAGAGAAGTTGTCTTCATGTATATGAAGAGTTAACATTTGGAAGAGGGTAAAATTAGAAGAAATAAATTGAGAGGCAAATTTAGGATTCATATAAGAAAAGTGTTCTTAACATTTCAAATTATTTATAATTTAAGGGAGGTGCCTCAGGTAGTAGTAGATTCCCCTCACTAGAAATTGTCCAAGACTTGACCACTTGTCAACTATATTGTAACAGAGATTCTCAATATGATTTAGTTTGTACTAGATGGCTTATGAAATCCCTTCTCTCTCTTTGATTTAATGATTTTATTCTACATTTTCAGAGGCTTTGAAAAAATCAGTGAATTCTTCTGCAATGTCAGTATCTCAACCATTCCACTCCACTTAGCTCTAGTATCACTATGAAAGAAAAATCTCTCAATTCAATAAATCCATTAGATGTGTGAACTAGATATGAACAAGGCTTGACATTTACCATTTTAATGAGTGTCAAAAATAACTGTTCCAAGTGATTGGGACATGTGGATCATGTATAAAACTTCTGCACAAGATTAGAACTAATGAACTGAACAAGTGCCAATGAAGGTCAAAGCTTTTTAGCTAAGCCATTGAGAGGTAATCAGTTGGAGGAAAGCAAGTAGAGGAAAGGGTCTTGGCTTTGTTTTAGTTTTAATCTTCCCCATTACCACCCCCTACTCTCTTGCCTATATGAACACCTTAGGAATTTCAGAGAACTAGAGGATTTGAACTTTTGATTAGTGTGCTAGAAGCATCTGGAATGCAATGGCTAGTGGCAGAGCATGCATATTTAAGATAGACTGAGCCTATTGAGCAACAGATTCAACCTCTCCAACGAAGCCAGCCAAAAAAAAAATCATACACCATATCTAAGGAGAATATCTTGAAAATTCTAGTAACATGTCTCTAGAAGATGAGAGTTATCCCTATATCATATTTGCTCCCTAAGATTCTGCCCACTTTCCTCTGGATTCAGTTTATATTTGTAGGATAGTGTGTCACAGTCACTTTAAGAAATGTTTTGTACCATATTTCTCATCATACTAAAAACTCATCCATTTCTAAAAGAAAATGAAGTGTTGCTAAGTAATTTTATATAAACTCATAAAAGCTTTCAATCTAAGATTTTACTTCATTTAAAAACATGCTTAGAAACTTTTTTCTAATTATAAAATTTTCTTTTATTAACTCCTATATACCCTTTAATATATTTGTAAATTCAAATTCACTTCTCTATCATTCCTGCTTTGTTACTGAGTCATCTCATTAAAGACCTAAATTATATTCCCCTCAGCTGGGTTATTAATACTTCATCACCATGGGGAATTTTTAAAACTCAAGCTAATATACCTGAATTCTTTTCAGAATCCTATAATTCAATAAGCCAAGTCTTTTGACCATATCCAATGTCTTTACCTAAATTGATATACATTATTATAGCTTAGATATGGATAAAACTTATGTATTTTTAAAAAATATATATATTTTTCACTGAATGTATTTACTGGAATGCCTTTTTAAAAAAATATCAGATCAGAATTTCTTTATATACCTTAGTTATATTTTAAGATGATGAAAAGAATAGTGTACTATAATCTATTAACTAAATGTCTTCCAATATGAAAAAAAGAGTTAGCATTATAGTCAGATGCATATTGTTGATAAAGGTGTTATAACTTTGTGAAAAACATGATTTAAAAAGTCTGTTAATAATATCATCAGAAGAAATAATTAAAATAACTTTTCATGGTGGTGGTTTGAAGACTAAAGTATAGTATCTCTAATTTTATTGTTCTTTCTTTGTCCTTTGGAAAAGTCTTTAGCATCTGACACAAATATATATATTATATATATGTACTTTTTCTTTACACAGGAATAATATTGAAAGCATTATGGGAGAAGTGGTGATAAAAACTGCACTAAACTAGATGAATTATAGTATTTGTTCTCTCCTCTAGTGATTTTCATAAGTGCTCAACAACTCAGCTCAACAATTTTCAATTTTTCTGGCTTTTAGCACCCTGAGCAGAACATTCTGAGACAACTAATATCCTATTCCAATTCCTAAAGTCATTAGAGATACTTACAATATTACAGATGAGTTTTGCTAGGGAAATTTGAAAGTGATCACCTCTAATCACCACCCAGGGTGGAGGAGATACACTTCAAAGAACACATTTTAAGATATCTATTTTAGATGTTGCATTTCTTCCAGTTGAACACAATGCAACACACAATGCCTACTCTGTGAAAAGCATAATGCTAAGTGTTGGAGAAAAAAAAAAAAAGACAAAATAGTACCTCCCTTTAAGGAACTTTTATTCTACTGGAAGGATACAATGAGTCAACAGGTAATACTAATGTTCCTTTAAGGAGGGAAAGCAAACTAAAAATTAAAAGTAAATTGGATGGCTTTGTTTAGAATGTGATATACGCACTGTGCAATAAGTGTTGGCCGATCTCAGCTTATTTATATTATTGAGGCACAGACTATTAAGATTATCAGGGTAATTCAGTTCTGTTGCTTCAAACTCAAATAATTCTTACGCTATGTGAACTGATTACTGCCAACTCCTGCTTCAAGATCAAGTACAAAATGAATCAGATGCTTAACAAACTACGTCTTCCTTGTTGGGGTACTCTGTGAATGGGGAAACTGTAATAACTCCCAGAATTGTGACTGACCGACCCTAATACCCCCTCTTATTAACTTCTTTTTAGTATCTACAGTCTCCTGGGCATTCTTTTTTGTTTATAGACCTAGCTTGGGTAAAGGTACTCAATTCAGTTACATTTTTAAAATAGTATTTTATTTTCCCCCAGTTACATGACATGAAAATTGTTAGCATTCATTTTGCAAGGTTTTGAGTTCCAAATTTTTCTCCCTTTCTGCCTCCATTTCTCTGCTCTGAAAATGGCAGACAGTTTGATATAGTTTATACATATGTTATCAAGTAAAAAAATGTACGCATATTAGTCAATTGTGAAAGAAGCTGTAATATTTGTGCACATGTAGGTTCCTTTCCCATTTTATGGTCTCTTTGAGATACAGACCTAAGAGTGCTATTGGTGGATCAAAGAGTATGAACAGTTTGTCCTTTGGGCTAGTTTCAAATAGTTCTCCAGAATGGTTACATCAATTCACAATTCCACCAACAGGGCAATAGTGTTCCAGTTTCCCAAATCTTGTACAGTATGTACTATTTCCCCTTTTTTTGTCACTGCCAGTCTGATAGGTGTGATGTGGTACCTGAGTTGTTTTAACTTGCATTCTTCTAATCAAAAGTGATTTAAAGCACCTTTTCATGTGCCTACAGATAGCTTTGACTTCTTCATCTAAAAACTGCCTGTCCATAGGCATTGATCATTTATCAGTAGTGAAATGGCTTGTATGTTTATAAATTTGACTCAGTTCTCTATATATTTGAGAAATGATACATATATCTCTGATATACCTACTCTAAAAATATTTTCCCATATTTCTGCTTTCCCTCTCATCTTGTGTGCATTGGTTTATTCTTTGGAAAAGTTTTGTAATTCAATATAATAAAATATCTGTTTTACATTTTATAACGTTGTCTATCTTTTGTTTGGTCATGAATTCTCCTCCTCCACATATATCCAGCAGGTGGCTTATCCCATGCTCTTCTGATTTGCTTATGGTTTTACCCTTTATGTCAAACCCATGAACCTCTTTTGACATTGTCTTGGGATGTGGTGTGAGACCTTGGTCTATGTCAAGTGTTGTCCTATCGTTTTCTACTTTCCTAGCAGTTTTTATCAAATAATGAGCCATTACCCTGAAATTTGGGTAATTGAGTTTATTCAATATTAGGTTACTATATTCATTGAGTAATGGGTCTTGTGTACCTAATATATTGCAGTGATCCACCATTCTATTTACTAGTCAGTATCAGATTGTTTTGATGATTACTGTTCTCTAACGTAATTTGAGATCTGTTATTGATAGGCTATCTTCTTTTATTTTTTTTTATTAATTCCTTACTATTCTTGACTTTTTGTTCTTCCAGTAGAATTGTGCTGTCATTTTTTTTTTATTTTGCAGCTCTAGAAATTTTTTTTTAGTAATTTGATTGGTATGGCACTGAATAGATAATCATTTTAGGCAGGATTGTCGTTTTTGTTATATTGGCTCAGCTTACCCATGACAAGTTGATAGTTTTCCAGTTGTTTAGATCTGGTTTTATTTGTGTGAAAAATGTTTTCCAATTTTGTTCATATAGTTTCTAGGTTTGTCTTGGCAAGTAGACTCCGAAGTATTTTATATTTACAGTTGTTTTAAATGGAATTTGTCTTTTTATCTCTTCCTGCTGGGCTTGTTTTGGTCATATAAAGAAATTTTGTTGATTTGTATGTGTTTATCTTGTATCCTGTAACTTTGTTAAAATTATTAATTTTTCAAGTAATTTTTTTAGTTGGTGTTCTAGGATCCTCTAAACATACCATCAGGTCATCTGCAATGAGTGATAGTTTTGTTTTCTTATTGCCTATTCTAATTCCTTCAATTTCTTTTTCTTCTTCTCTTATTGCTATAGCTAACATTTCTAGTAAAAATAGTGAAAAATAGTGTTGATAATGGGCATCCTTGCTTTGCTACTGATATTATTGGGAAGGCTTCTAGCTTATCCCCATTACAGATAATACTTGTTAATGGTTTTAGATAGATACTACTTATCATTTAAGGAAAGCTATCTTTATTCTTATGTTCTCTAGTGTTTTCAATAGGAATGAATGGTGTATTTTGTCAAAAGCTTTTTCACCACATATTAAGATGATATGATATCTTTTGGTTTTGTTTTTGATATCGTTAATTATGCTGATAATTTTTCTAATGTTGAACCAGTCCTACATTCCTGGTAAAAATCCCACAAGGTCATACTGGTTAATCCATTGGTATATTGCTGTAATCACCTGACTAGTATTTTGTTGAACATTTTTGCATCAACATTCACCAAGATAGTTGGTCTATATTTTCTTTTTCTCTTTGGCTCTTCCTGGTTAATGTATCAGTATCATATTTGCACAATAAAAGCAGTTTGGTAGAATTCCTTCTTTGCCTACTTTCCCAAATAGTTTAATATTAAAATTAATTGTTCTTTAAATGTTTGGTCGATTTAACTTATGAACTCATCTGACTGTGGGGATTTTTTCCTAGGGAGTTCATTGATGGCTTGTTCAATTTATTTTTCTAAGATAGGGTTATTTGGGCATTCTATTTCTTGATCTGTTCATTTAAGCAATTCACTTTTTTTTTTTTTTTTTTTGGTAAATATTCATCCATTTCACTCAGCTTTTCAGCTTTACTGGCATATAATTGGGCAAAATATTTCCTAATGATTGATTTAATTTCTTCTTAATTGGTGGTGATTTCACTATTTTCATTTTTGATACTGTATATTTGTTTTTCTTTTTTGTTAACCAAATTAACCAATGGTTTATCTTTCTTATTTTTTTTTTTATAAAATCAGGACTTAATTTATTAGTTCAATAATTTGTTTGATTGTTTCTCTATTTTATTTTCAATCTTATTACTCTCACTTTTGATTTTAAGGATTTCCAATTTGGTGCTCATTTGGGATTTTTAATTTGTTCTATTGCTGGTTTTTTCTTTTTTAAGATGCATACCCAATCCATTGGTCTGTTCCTTTTTTTTTTTGTTTTTTGATCTTGTAAGATTTTAGAGAAATAAAATTTCCCTTAAGTATTGCTTTAGCTGAATCCCACACATTTTGGTATGTTGTCTCATTATTGTCATTCTCTTTAATGAAATTATTGATTCTTTCTGTTATTTGTTCTTTTACCCACTCCTTCTTTAGCATTAGATTATTTCATTTACAATTAATATTAATCTGTATTTCCACTGCCCTTTGTTGAATATATATTTTTATTTCATTATGATCAGAAAATAATACACTTTCTATTTCTGCCTTTTTACATTTAGTTTTGAGGTTTTTATGCGTGTTACATGGTCAAATTTTGTGTTGTTGAGAAAAAAAAATGTATTCCTTGTGTTTCCATTCAGTTTTCTCCAAAGGTCTATCATAACTAAATTTTCTAATATTCTCTTTACCTCCTAAGTTTATTGGATTTATCAAGTTCTGAGAGGAGACATTTGAGGTTTCCCACTAGTATAGTTTTGCTCTCCATTTTTTCTTATAACTAACTTAACTTTTCCTTTAAGTATTTCCTTTAGGAACCTGGTGTATGTATGTTTAGTATTACTATTTCTTCATTGTCTATGGTACTTGTTAGAAAGATGCAGTTTTCTTCCTTATCTCTTTTAATTATGTTTACTTTTGCTTTTGTTTTGTCTGAGATGAAGATTGCTACCCTTGCTTTTTTTCTTTTTCTTTTTTTTTACTTCATCTGAATTATAATAGATTCTGCTGTAACTCCTTTCATTTACTCTTTGTGTGTCTCTCTACTTGAAATGTGTTTCCTATAAAGAACACATTGTAGAATTCTGGTTTTTAATGCACTATGATATTCATTTTCATTTTATGTGAAAGTTCATCCAAGTTGTGTAATCACAGTTAGGTTATGGCCTGCATATTTCCCTGCTTCCTATTCTTCTCCCTGATTTTCCTCCCTCTCCTTTCACTGTTTCCCTCTACACCAGTGCTTTGCTTCTATCTACCACCTCCCCTGATCTGCCCTCCCTTCTGTCAGTTTGACTACCACCATTTTATTTGATCTTCTCCCTTGGTACTTCACTATTGGGTAAGAGAAGTTCCTATTTTCTTTTTTTTTAATATTAATTTTAATTTTTTTCAGTGTTCTACAATCACTACCATATAACTTAGATTATTTTTCTCTTCACTCTTCCCTACCTCCCCCCTTCCTCCCCAAGGTGGTTTACAATTTACTTAGGTTCTATACATACATTTCTATTAAATACATTTTCACTATAGTCATATTGTGTAGAAGAATTAAAATTGATGTGAGACATCATGTAACAAACCGAAACATAAAACAAAAGAAAATGATCTGCTACATTATGCAATTGAATTCCAAAGTTCTTTCTCTGGGTATGGAAGGCATTTTGCCTTAAAAGACCATTGGGAATTTTTTTAAGTCCTTGCATTTCAGTGAAGTTCCAAGTCTACCAGAAAAATCTCTCACACACTGTGGTCATTGCTGTGCACAAAGTTCTCCTGGTTCTGCTCCTTCTGCTCAACATCAGATCATATAAGTCTTGCCAGACCTCTCTGATGTCTTCCTGTTCATCATTTCTTATAGCACAATAATATTCCATTATATTCATGTACCATAATTTATTCAGTCATTCCCCAATTGATGGGCATCCCCTTGATTTCCAGGTTTTATTCACCACACAGAGGGCTGCTATAAATATTTTTGTACATGTAGGACCCTTTCCCATTTTTATGATCTCTTGGGGTTACAGTCCTAGAAGCAGTATTGCTGAGTCAAAGGGTATGCACATTTTTGTAGCCCTTTGGGCACAGTTCCAAATTGCTCTCCAGAATGGTTGGATCAGCTTACAGATCCATCAACAATGAATTAGTGTTCCAACTTTCCCATATCTTCTCCAACATTTATCATCTAATGGTTCTATCATGTTTGTTAATCTGATAGATATGATGTGGTATCTCAGAGTTGTTTTGATTTGCATCTTCCTAATCAATAGTGATTTAGAGCATTTTTTTCATATGATTATAGATATCTTTAATTTCTTCCTCTGAAAACTGCCTGTTCATATCTTTTGACCATTTATCAATTGGGGAAGGACTTACATTTTTATACATTTGTCTCAGTTCTCTATATATTCTAGAAATGAGGCCTTTATCCCCAAGATTAGTTGTAAAAATTCTTTCCCAGTTTTCTACATCCCTCTGAATTTTGTTGTTGATATGATCAATAATGCTAATAGTTTTCCTAATATTGAACCAGCCCTGCATTCCTGGGATGAATCCTACTTGAACATAATGTATTATTCTCATGATAAATTGTTGTATTCTTTTTGCTAAAATCTTATTTAAAATTTTTGCATCTACATTCATTAGAAAAAGTGGTCTATAATTTTCTTTCTCTGTTTTGTGTCTTCCTGGTTTAGGTATCAAAACCATATTTGTAACTTTAAAAGAATAGTGTATATAGTATTGGAATTAACTGTTCTTTATATGTTTAATAGAACTCACTTGTAAATCGATCTGGCCCTGAAGATTTTTTCCTAGGAAATTCGTTGATGGCTTGTTTAATTTCTTTTTCTGAGATAGGGTTGTTTATGAATTCTAATTCTTCTTCTGTTAATCTGGGCAATTTATATTTTTAAAAATAATCATCCATCTCATTTAGATTGTCAAATTTATGGGCATAAAGTTGGGCAAAATAATTTCTAATTATTGTTTTAATTTCATCCTCATTGGAGGTGAGTCCAGCCCTTTCATTTTTCATATTGGTAATTTGGTTTTCCTCTTTCTTTTTTTTAACCAAATTGACCAAAGGTTTATCAATTTTATTGTTTTTTTCATAAAACCTACTCTTACTTTTGTTCATTATTTCATTAGTTTTCTTAAATTCAGTTTTATTAATCTCTCCTTTCGTTTTCTGTATTTCCAATTTGGTGTTTACTTGGGAATTTTCAATTTGTTCTTTTTCAAGTTTTTTCAACTGGATGCCGAAGTCATTGACCTCCTCTTTCTCTGTTTTATTCATATAGGCATTCAAAGATACAAAGCTTCCCCTAAGAACTGCTTTTGCAGTATCCCATAAGGTTTGGTAGGTTGTCTCATTATTGTCAATCTCCTGAATGAAGTTGTGGATTGCTTGTATAATTTGTTTTTTAACCCGCTCCTTCTTTAGGATTAGAGTATTTAGTTTCCAATTTATTTTTGGTCGATCTTTCCATGACCTTTCTTTACATATGATTTTTATTGCATTATGATCTCAGAAGGATTCATTGACCATCTCTGTCTTTCTTCATTGTATTGTGAGGTTTTCATGCCCTAGTACAAGGTCAATTTTTGCATATGTGCCATGTACCACTGAGAAAAAGGGGTATTCCTTGCTATTTCCATTCAATTTTCTCCAGAGATCTATATATATATATTCACCTCCTCAACCTCTTTCTTGTTTATTTTGAGGTTAGATTTACCAAGTTCAGAGAGGGGGAGGTTGAGGTCCCCTACTAGTATAGTTTTGCTGTTTATTTCTTCCTTTAACTCCCTCAGCTTCTCCTCTGAGAATTTGGATGCTATACCACATGGAGCATATATATTTAGTAATGATATTCCTTCATTGTCCATGGTGTGTGTTAGCAGGATATCGTTTCCTTCATTATCTGTTTTGATTAGATTTATTTCTGCTTTTGCTTTGTCTGAAATTAGGGTTGCCACTCCTGCTTTTCTTACATCACCTGAAGCACAATATATTCTGCTCTAACCTTTTACCTTACCCTGTTAGTTATCTCCCCGTTTCAAATGTGTTTCTTCTAAACAACATATTGTTGCGTTGTGGCTTTTAATCCATTCTGCAATCCATCTCTGTTTAATGGGAGAATTCATCCCATTCACATTCACAGTTATGATTATTATTTGTATCTTTCCCTCACCCCCTTTCCCACTGTTTGTGCTTTTAGTTCTCCCTTTTCCCTTCCCCTCCACAACAAAGTTTTAATTTTTTACCATCACCTCCCACAGTCATCCCTTCCTTCTTTCAGCCCCACTCCCTTTTACTACCCTTTATCTTTACTACTTCCCTCCCTTTTAGCTTCCCCTACCCTTTCTTTCCCCCTTCCCCTCCTACTGCCTGTATAGCTAGTTAGATTTGTATGCTTAATTAAGTTTGTTGTTCCTTCCTTGACCTAAATCAGATGAGAATATCTCTCAAACAATGATCCTCTCCCTCCCCCTTTTCCCTTTACTGTAATATAATTTTGTACTTCTTCCTGTGATGTAATTTACCATTTCCTGCTTCCTCCTTTTCACATCTCCTGTTACATGCCTTTGCATGCTTAAATCATATTTTTATCATCACATAATTCACTTTATACCCTTTCCCTCTATCTCTGTGTATCCCTTTTATATTTCACATTAGATATGCAACTCTCAAGATTAACGAGTATCATCTTCCCTTACAGGGAGGTAAACAGTTTGCCCAAATTGAGTAACAAGTGTTCTTTTCCTGTTTACCTTTTTATGCCTCTCTTGAGACCTGCATTTGAAAATCGAATTTTCTATTCAGTTCTGGTCTTTTTATCAGGAGGGTCTGGAAAACCCTTATTTCATTTAATGTCCATCTCCTTTCCTGAAATGTTATACTGAACTTTGATGGGTAATTGATCTTTGGTTGTAGCCCCAGCTCCTTTGCCTTGCAAAAGATCATATTCCAATTACTTTGATCTTTTAATGTAGAAATTGCAAGGTCCTGTGTGATCCTGACTGTAGTTCCTTTGTATTTAAATGGTTCCTTTCTAGTTTCCTGTAGTATTTTCTCCTTAACTTGATACTTCTTGAATTTTGCAAAAATATTTCTTGGTATTTTTAGTTTTGGGTCCCTTTCAAGAGGTGAGCAGTGGATTCTTTCGATGACTATTTTGCCCTCTGGATCTAGTAGATCCTGGGCAGTTTTCCTTGATGATTTCTTGGAAGATATTGTGCAGGCTCTTTTTTCCTCATAGCTTTCTGGTAGGCCAATAATTTTTGAATTTTCTCTCCTGGATCTATTTTCCAGGTCAGTTGTTTTTCCATTTAGATATTTCACATTTTCTTCTATCTTTTCATTCTTTAGATTTTATTTGATTCATTCTTGATGTCTCATAGAATCATTAACTTCTACTTTTCCAATTCTAATTTTCATCAAGTTTCTTTCTTCAGTTAACTTTTGCATCCTCTTTCCCATCTGTCCAATTTATTCCTTTTAAGGAACTATTTTCTCCAGTTAGTTTTTGTAGTTCCTTTTCCATTTGTCCAATTTTCCCAGTTAGGCTTTGAGCTTGCTTTTCTATTTGTTCAATTTTCCTTTTTAAAGAGTTGTTCTCTTCAGTGAATTCTTGGAACAGCTGAAGAAGGAAATAGGGGAAAAAATGGCCAATGATTTTAAAAGTATGATTCTATGGTCTTTTCTTTCCTCCTTTTCTTCTTGCTCATGGTATTGGTACTTTGTGTGTTGTGGCCTCTAGTTCTAACAGCTAGACTCAAAAGAACTTGATGCTGAACTGGCTGGTGTCAGAAAGCAAAGGCAAGTAAAATCTATTTGAGTTTCCCTGGATTAGCCCTGGAGTTAGCTTGTTAAGTGTGGGAAAGGGGTGATCTGTTCATAGGAGATCTCAGCTGGGCTAGAGCAAAGGCAAAGTCAGGGTTTGGTGATCCCAGCTAACTTCCTGTTTCCCCTGGAGCTCTTAGGCACACTTGAGTCCTAATGTGAGACTCCACACCCCTGGTGCTCTGGCTGTCTGGGACAGCTCTGTTCCTCAGTCAAAGTAAGGGGAATATTCCTTTGCTATTTTCCTAGCCTCACATGTTATGAGACTGCTTACCCCTTCTGGGGATCCCAACTGATCCAAGATTTTTCTGGGGAAATATTTTATGGTTCTTTCATGGTCAACAAAGGGGAGGAAAGAGAGCAATTTACCAATTGCTCCATCATTTTGGCTCCTGGATGTTTAAGTAGGTGACTTACAGACATTTAAACTGAGGGCTGAAAGTCTTTGCACAGCTGCTGCAGATACCTGGACCTCCTTCTGTGGCTTTCACTTGCTCAGCTCTGCTTGACTCTTGCCCTGAGATACTATCCCGTCATGCTTCTGCTTCCTCAGACTACCCCCTAGGGCTTTCCTTCTTGGCCGTGCAGTGTCAGGGACTCTGTCCTGAGTGCTGTATGCTCTTCCACACTCATGGAATAGATTCTTCCCTTCAATCTTCCAGTCTGTCCTGGACTGTGAAACTGCCACAGTCTGTCTCCTATTGGATTCTGCACCTTCAAAATTTGGTCAGATTCTCTTTTTAGAGGTATCTGATGGAGTTTGTGTAAGAGCTTAGATGAGTAGTTGGTCCCACTCTGCCATCTTGGCTCCACCTCCCCGAGAAGTTCCTATTTTCAACTGATTGTGCATATTGTTCCCTCTTTGAGCCAATGCTAATGAAAGTAAGGTTCAAGCGATGCCCATAGGGCTCCCCACATCTTCCTAAGTAAAATAACCTCATTCTACCTCATCCTTCCTTCTGTACCCATTGTACTCCTTTTTCTTATCCCTATTTTTTTAATAGTGTTCCCTCTAATTCACTATGCATTCATACTCTATCTATGTATATTCCTTTTAGCTGTACTATTAGTGATACAATTTTTAAGAACTGCAAATATCATTTTCCTGTATAGGGATATAAATCATTTAGCTCTATTGAATCCCTTGTTTTCTTGTCTCATTTGATCTGTTTATTCTTCTCTTAGGTTTTGATTTTGGTGGTAAAATTTTTGGTTTAATTCTGGTCTTATCCTTATGAAAGCTTGAAATTCTTTGATTTCAATGAATGACCATTTTTTTCCCTTGATGTATTATGCTTAATTTTGCCAGGTAATTGATTTCTTTTTGTAGTCCTACCTTCTTTGCTTTCTGAAATACAATGTTTCATGGCCTCCAATCCTTCAGTGTTTTACCTGTGAAGTTTTGCATAACCATGATTGTTACTCCCTGGTATTTTCATTATTTCTTTCTGGTCACTTGTAGTATTTTTTCTTTGACCTGATATTTCTAAAATTTGATTATAATGTTCTTTTGAGTTTTTATTCTAGGGTCTCTTTCCTGAGATGATCAGTGGAATTTTTCCATAACTATTTTGCCCTCTGGTTTCAGGACATTAGGGCAGTTTTCCTTGAGAATTTCTTGAAAGATGCTACTCAAATCTTCCTTTTGATTATGGTTTTCTAGTAGTAAAATTATTCTGATATTTTCTCTTCTGGATCTTTTATCTGGTAAGCTGTTTTTTCCCATGAAGTGTTTTACGTTTCCTTTTCTTTTTTTCATTCTTTTGACTTTATTTGACTGATTCTTGATTTCTTCTAGAGTTACTAGCTTTCACTTGCCCAATTCTAAGTTTTAAGTTGTTTTCCTCAATTAACTTTTGTATTTTCTTTTCAATTTGACCAACTGAACTCTTTAAGGAGTTATTTTCTTCAATGGATTTTTGAATCTCCCTTCTCATTTGACCGGTTCTAGGTTTTAAGCAGTTTTCTAAGCTGTTGGCCCATTTTTTATCACTGTCATTTCTTTTCCCAATTTTTCTTCTAACTTTCATATGATTTTTAGGCTTCTTTTTGAACTCTTACATGAGTTTTTTCAGAGCTTGAGATCACTTCTCATTTTGGGGGGGGGGTGGTATTTTGCCCATAGGTATTTTGCCATTCTTGTCCTCTTCTGAGTTTGTGTCTTTGGCTCCCCTGTTACCATAATAACTTTCTATGGTCAAATTCATTTTTTGTTGTTGCTTTGCTTATATTATTTTTGGTCTTTTTCCCTTCTTTAAATTTGGTCTCTGTCCCCAAGAAGGAAGGGACTCTGTCTTAGGCTTCTTTTGCCAAGGGCTGTAATCTTTAGCTGTTTACCTGGTTCTGCACTGGTGTTGCTCTCAACCCACAGGAAACTCTCATTTCTAGTGCTCTGTTGAGGAGGTGGAGTGGTTGGTAATGCTGGAGGATATAGGAGTCTGGTAACTTCCTTGGTGTTGAGATAGTGTCCTAATGGAGGTATCTGGTATGTGCTGAGTCTAAATAGGATTTTTCTGCATTGTCTCAGGCCTACACTGAAATATATGGAGGTTAGAACTCTGGAGAATGCCTGTTGGCCCTGTGCTGTGCTGAAGAACTACATGAAACACTTGAAGAACCACTGGAAACTGGAGTTTGCCGATTTCCCTGGCTATCCTAATGCATGTAGGGTATCCTGGTGGTGGTGTCTACCTGCTCCTCTGCATTTAGGTTCGGGATCTCCCTTTGGTTTGCTGAGGTGGGTCTTGCTGATTTTCTTCCTATCCTGGAATGTATTCCCCCTTTACCTGAGTGAGAGGAACCTTTCTTTGCAATATTTCAAGTTTCTTGGGTTAGTAGATTGTTACACCCCATCTTTTTGCTGGTTCTACTGTTCTAGGGTTTGTTTTAAGGAGCTGGTTTAGGTTTGTTTGGAGGTAAATATGGGAGAGCTACATCAATTTGCATCAAGTCCACCATCTTAACTCCCAGAAGTAGAATAATCCAAATATGTTTTTAGAATTCTTAATCATTATTCAGTCTGTCACTCTTTTATATCATCTTTTGTGGTGTACATGTCTGGTGATTGGGATATTTATCTCCTGTCCATTTTGCCATCTTGATTGTAAATTCCCTATATTGATCAAACCAAGTGGAATAAAATAAGACACCACACTAATGCACTGTTATGAGATATTCAGTATAAACTGGAAAATTTTAAAGTTACAGTTGAACTTAGTGAAGTCTGAAATTTTGGTTAAAATAATCAGCTTCAATGGGGCAGAGCCAAGATGGTGAAGAAAAGGCGGGAATTTCCAGACCCTTCCAAAATTCCATTTAAAACAACTTTAAGTAATGCCTCAAAACAAATTGTGAAAGGGCAAAATTCAAAAAAAGGGATTTGGTGAAGCAATTTTATATTTTAAAATTTATTTTAGACTCAAACTTAGAACACAAATACAAAATAGAGAAAAAAACGTATCATAAATTTAAATATTGGAACGTAAACATAATGTAAGAAAGGAAAAATGTGCATAGCAGAATATAAGAAAAGATTCAAAATACGTAACAATAGATTTTCATTTCAAGAAAGTTTGTATGATAAATACTACAAGTTGCATTGAGAACTGTGCATAATTTCTTTGCTTCCTTGTGAGTTTTCTTTTCTGCTTCAGGTCACTTACAGACCAGAGTATAGGCCAGAAAAGCAGGGACCATATTTCCCTTAAATGATACCACTTTGAAAGAATTGAAAGCTTACAGACCTTCAGAAATAGTCTGAAAATAGCTGCAAAAAGAAATCTGAAGCTTCTGACAGTGCCCCCTCAACCCTAGGGGCAGAGCCTACAAATAGGCTGAAAAAATGAGCAAACACCAACAAAAAGGACCTGACCTTAAAAAGTTACTATGATGACAGAGAAAATAAAAACACACCCTTGGGAGACAAAAAAGTCAAAATTGTTACATTCAAAGCCTCAAAGAAAAATGTGAATTGGTCCAAGGCCCAAAAAAATCTCTAGAGGAGCTTATAAAGGAGTTTTCATAGTCAAATAAGAGAGATAAAGGAAAAAATAACAAAGGAAATGAGAGTGATGCTAGAAAATCATGAACAAAATGTCAACATTTTATTAAAGAAGCACAAAAATACTGAAGAAAATTGCTCCTTAAAAATAAAATAGGCCAAATTGTGGCACCTTTCAGGAACTGAAAACTTACAAGTCCACAGAGTATAACCTCCTCTTGACAAGGAACTCAAAAGTCAAGTAACTGGCTGTGAAAATGCCTAAAAAAGGGAAGAAGAATAAGATAATAGGTTATTTTCTTGGTGAGTAGGTATTTTCTTCCCTCCTTTCAGATGAGAAAGGACATTGCATACCATCAGAGGAAGACTTAAAAGTCAAGACTTCTGCATCCCAAACCTACAAAATAAATATGCAATGATCTTAGGCCATGGAATAACTCAAAAAAAATTTTTAAAATCAAGTAAGAGAGGTGGAGGAAAGATTGGTAAGAGAAATGAGAACAATGCAAGACAATCATGAAAAGCGAGTCCACAGCCTGCTAAAGAAGACCCCCAAAAATGCTGAAGAAATTAACACCTTTAAAAATGGAGTAGCTCAAATGGAAAAAGAGGCCCAAAAAGACAATGAGGAGAAGAATGCTTTATAAAGTATAGTTAGTCAAATGGAAAAGAAGGTTCTAAAGCTCCCTGCAGAAAATAGTTCTTTAAAAATTAGAATGAAGCAGATGGAAGGTACTGACTTTATAAGAAACCAAGAAAATACAAAACAAAATCAAAGGAATGAAAAAATAGAAGACAATGTGAACTATCTCACTGGAAAAACAACTGACCTGGAAAATAGATCCAAGAGAGAGAATTTAAAAATTATGGGTCTACCTGAAAGTCATAATAAAAAAAAACAGAGCCTAGACATCATCTTTCATGAAATTATTAAGGAAAACTTCCTGGATATTCTGGAAACAGAAGGTAAAATAAAGATTTAAAGAATTCACCAATCACCTCCTGAAAGAGAACCAAAAAGAAAATCTCCTACGAATATTGTGGTCACATTACAGAGTTCCCAGATCAAGGAGAAATTATTGCAAGCCTCCAGAAAGAAACAATTTGAGTATTGTGGAAATACAATCAAGATAACACAGCATCTTGCAGCTTCTACTTTAAGGGACTGAATGGCTTAGAATATGATATTCCAGAAGTCAAAGGAACTGGGATTAAAACCAAGAAACTCCTACCCAGCAAAACTGAGTATAATGCTTCAAGGGAAAAAAATGGTCATTGAATGAAATAGAGGAATTTCAAGCATTCTTGATGAAAATATCAGAACTGAATAGAAAATTTGACATTCAAACACAAGAATCAAGAGAAGCATGAAAAGGTAAACAGGAAAGAGATATCATAAGAGACTTATTAAAGTTGAACTGCTTGCATTTCTACATGGAGAGATAATATTTGTAACTCCTAAAACTTTTCTCAGTATTTGGGTAGTAGGAGAGATTATACACTCGCACACACACACAGACACACACACACACAGACACACACACACACCCATAAATATATACAGAGAGAGAGACAGAGAGAGAGAGAGAGAGAAAGGGGGGGGCAAAGAGTGAGATGAATAAGAAGGGATGATATCTAAAAAAATAAAATTAAGGAGTGAGAGAAGAATATATTGGGAGGAGAAAGGGAGAAATGGAATGGGGCAAATTATCTCTCATGAAAAAGGCAAGAAAAAGATTTCACAATGGAGGAGAAAAGGGGAAGGTGAGAGGGGAAAAGTGAAGCTTACCCTCATCACATTTGGCCTTAGGAGGGAATAACATGCACACTCGATTTGGTATGAAATTCTATCTTACACTACAGGAAAGTAGGGGAGAAGGGGATAAGTGGGGTATGGGGGTGGTGATAGAAGGGCAGACAAATGAGAGGAGGGCGGTAATTAGAGGTAAACACTTTTTGGGAGGTATAAGGCCAAAAGAGAGAATAGAATAAATGGGGGGGCAGGATAAGTTGGAGGGAAATATAGTTAGTCTTTCACAACATGACTATTTTGGAAGTCTTTAGCAAAACTACACATATATAGCCTATATTGAATTGCTTGCTGTCTCAGTGGCAATAGGTCATGAGGGGGGAAGGAGAAAAGATGGAACTCAAAGTTTTAGGAACCAATTTTGAGAACTTTTTTCACATGTAACTGGGAAATAAGAAATACATGTAATGGTGTATAGAAATCTGTCTTGCCCTACAACAAAAGAAAGAAGATGGGGATAAGGGAAGGGAGGGGTGTGATAGAAGGAAGGGTAAATTGGGGGAAGGGGTAAACAGAATACATGGTGTTTTTGAGGTGAGGAGAGTGGAGAGATGAGGAGAAAATTTGGAGCTCAAAATCTTGTGGAAATGAATGTTGAAAGCTAAAAGTAAATAAATGAATGGGAAAAATTCTAATGTCTGGTTCTTTTCTGAGTATTGTAAAAATTCTTTTTCTTTTGTTTTGTTTTGCAATTGTTGCTTTTCAACCAAATTTATCTGTTGGGATATCTTTGTAACTTGTCCACCCAGAACATCTAATGAGGTGGTACCCTGTTTCTGAGAGAAAACTGGCTGCATTCCCCTACCATAGAAGCAGGCATAACCTTTTTTTCTACTGGTTTCATAGCCATGACAATATGTGTCATTAAAACCTGCCAAACTGAGACAATGGTTTCCTTTTCTCACTAAATCCAGAAAAGGTAAAAGTTCATCATCAGTGTAAATGCCATGAGCTTGGTGAGGGAAAGGGCTCCTTTCTTGAATTCCATCTTATTTCTATGTGGCCCTGAGGAATGAGCTTGAGTTTAGAGGTTTGTTTTGTTTTGATCTGTTTTATTTATTTTCAAAGAAGGGAGTAAATTCCCGTGACACCCTGACTAGTGCCCTGGGGATTTTGGAGGCAGAATTAGCAGGTTGCTGCCAGCTTAGCAGGCAAGCCTTGACAAGCTAGAATGCCTAGGAATTAAGGCCAAGGTGGGCTATCACTTGGAATTTAACTAAATTAGGAACTAAATTAGTCTGTGAATCTAGAAGTGGCATAGGATATGTCCCACTCAGACACTAGAGGAGAAGGAAGTTTGTATGCTTATTCTTGCTATACTTTCACGTAAATAATCCTTTCTCAAAGTTAATCTGATTGTTAATTGGTGAAGTGGGACTGAAGTGGAGGGGAACCTCCATAACTTGGGGAATACCATTGATAGGATCTGGAGACAACGGTAGAGAGGTTAAAATCTTAAACCCTGTTAAGGATGCCAAAGAACCCTGGAAGAGGGGTGAAATGTAATATAGCTGTCTTCTCTACACTGTGGGCTAAGATATTGACTGTTACATCTTACATGACTTTTTTTCTCATCTTAATTGCTTCTTTATTTTATTGTCTTCAGTTGCTTTATAATACTCTTGGAAAGCATTAGCACTCTGGTTGGTCTTTAATTTTGGTCAGTTTTTGTTTACCTGTATGACTTGGTAGTATGACAACAATCAAATCAATGCTTCTGGACAGTGTATAAACTCTGTCATTTCTTAGCATGCTATCTCTGAATCAGGGCCTCTGTTATAGTCACATCATTGACTTATCAATACAGAGATCATTTGAAAAAGAAGGATAATAATTAGAAAAATATATGATATAAAAATTAAAGAACCAATCTTGAACTATTTGAGGATGTAGCTGATAATTGGAAAATGGTAAATGTGCAATAGAAATAACATTGACAGCAATTATAATAATTTTGTGTATTAATTGGAACTGATATAAATCCCAGTAAGAAGACCAAGAGAGCACATAGAGGAGCTTGGTCAACAGACATTTAACTTACTAGCAAATAGAGAGATGTAGAGTTCAAAGGCAAAACCAGGTAAAATATAATTTTCATGTGTGTAAACTTACAAGAAAAGCTAAGTAATTAAAAGAAGTATTCTATAATATGAAAAACATAGAGGGTAAAATCAGTTTTAAAAATTTATGAGGAAATTGCAGGGATACACGTCATTTGGGCTGAGCAAGCTATATTATATGACTGATGGAATGATACTGTGATAGAAGAAATTATGAGCTCAATGAGGGAAATAACGCATGAAATAATGAAGGGTGAAATGAACAGAACCAAGAGAACACTGTATACAGTAAGATAAATGTTGTTTTAAGAATGACTTTGAGTGAACAAGTCATTTTAACTCTTGTAAATACCACTAATTAATCATAAAGTACATATGAAGAAAGAAACCATGTACATCCTGGGAAAGAATTTACAAGGAGAAGTCTGAATAGAATAATTACGTGTGTATATCAATTTGTATTTAATGGTAGCCATCCCTAGGGCAGGGAGGAAGGAAAAAAAAAGAAATTTACATGATAATTTTGTTGTATATTTTAATGAAATAGCAAATTTTATGTACTAGATTTGTAGTTTCATGTACAATCATCTTTTTTGTTGTTATACTATGTATGGAAATGCTTGCTTTAGTCCATAAATAAAAAAAAAATAAAAAGTTAGAGAAGAAACTCAACTAATTTACATCAAGTACATGTTTTTTGTATTTAAATTTATTCATTTAAGTTTTCAACATTCATTTCCACAAAATTTTGAATTCTAAATTTTCTCCCCATTCCTCCCCTCCCCCCACCCCAAAACTCTAAGCATTCTAATTACCCCTATCACCAATCTGCCCTCCCTTCTAACATCCCTTCCTTCCCTTCTCTCCATCTTCTCTTTTGTCGTGTAGGGCAAGATAACTTTCTATACCTCATTACCTGTATTTCTTATTTACTAGTTGTATGCAAGAACAATACTCAACAGTTGCTCCTAAAACTTTAAGTTCCAACTTCTCTTCCTCCCTCCCTCCCCACCCATCACCTTTGGGAAGGCAAGCAATTCAATATGGGACGTATCTGTGTAGTTTTACAAATGACTTCCATAATAGTTGTGTTATGTAAGATTAACTATATTTTCCTCCATCCTATTCTGCCCCCCATTTCTTCTATTCTCTCTTTTGATCTTGTCCCTCGCCAAGAGTGTTGACTTCTAATTGCTCCCTCCTCCCACTGCCCTCCCTTCCATCATCTCCCCCCACCCTGCTTATCCCCTCTTCCCCCACTTTCCTGTATTGTAAGATAGGTTTTCATACCAAAATTAGTGTGCATTTTATTCCTTCCTTGAGTCAAATGTGATGAGAGTAAGCTTCATGTTTTTTCTCTCACCTCCCCCCTTTTTCCCTCGACTGAAAAGTCTTTTACATGCATCTTTTATGAGAGATAATTTGCCCCATTCCATTTCTCCATTTCTCCTTCCAATATAATTCTCTTTCACACCTTAATTTCATTTTTTAAAGATATGATCCCATCCTATTCAATTCACCTTGTGATCTCTCTGTCTCTCTGTCTCTCTCTCTTTCTCCGTGTGTGTGTGTGTGTGTGTGTGTGTGTGTGTGTGTGTGTGTGTGTGTAATCCCACCAACTGCCCAGATACTGAAACAAAGTTTCAAGAGTTATAAATATTGTCTTTCCATGTAGGAATGTAAACAGTTCAACTTTATTAAGTCCCTTATGATTTCTCTTTGCTGTTTACCTTCTGATGCTTCTCTTGATTCTTGTGTTTGAAAGTCAAATTATCTTTTCAGCTCTGGTCTTTTCATCAAGAATTCTTGAAAGTCCCCAATTTCACTGAAAGACCATTTTTTCCTCTGAAGTATTATACTCAGTTTTGCTGGGTAGGTGATTCTTAGTTTTAGTCCTAGTTCCTTTGACTTCTGGAATATCCTGTTCCATGCCCTTCGATCCCTTAATGTAGAAGCTGCTAGATCTTGTTTTATCCTGATTGTATTTCCACAATACTTGAATTGTTTCTTTCTAGCTGCTTGCAATATTTTCTCCTTGACCTGGGAACTCTAGAATTTGGACACAATGTTCCTAGGAGTTTCTTTTTTTGGATCTCTTTCAGGAGGTGATTGGTGCATTCTTTCAATATTTATTTTGCCTCCTGGTTCTAGAATCTCAGGGCAGTTTTCCTTGATAATTGCATGAAAGATGATGGCTAGAGTCTTGTTTTTGGTCATGGCTTTCAGGTAGTCCCATAATTTTTAAATTGTCTCTCCTGGATCTATTTTCCAGGTAAGTTGTTTTTCCAATGAGATATTTCACATTATCTTCCATTTTTTCATTCTTTTGGTTTTGTTTTGTGATTTCTTGGTTTCTCATGAAGTCATTAGCCTCCATCTGTTCCATTCTAATTTTTAAAGACCTATTTTCTTCAGCGAGCTTTTGAACCTCCTTTTCCATTTGGCTGATTCTGCTTTTTAAAGCATTCTTCTTCTTATTGGCTTTTTGAACCTCTTTTGCCATATGAGTCAGCCTACTTTTAAAGGTGTTATTTTCTTCAGCATTTTTCGGGTCTCCTTTAGCAAGGTATTGACCCTCTTTTCATGCTTTTCTTGCATCTCTCTCATTTCTCTTCCCAGTTTTTCCTTCACCTCTCTTACTTAATTTTCAAAATCCTTTTTGAGCTCTTCCATGGCTTGAAACCATTGGATATTTATTTTGGATGTTTGGGATACAAAAGCCTTGACTTTTATGTCTTTCTGTTCTTCCTCATCTGAAAGGATGGAAGAAGATATCTGTTCACCAAGAAAGTAACCTTCTATAGTCTTATTTTTTTCTCTTTTTTTTTGCATTTTCCCAACCAGTTACTTGACTTTTGGGTCTGTTGTCAAGAGTAGGGTATACTCTGGGGATCTATCAGATCTCACTTCCTCCAAGGTAGCACAATCAAGTGTGTACACTCGTCTGGGAGCAGGAAGAGATTTTTGTGCCCAAAATCTGAGTAGAGCTTCCTCTCCAAAGCCGCCTAGCCTCCAGTTCTGCCTCCATTCAGTGTGAGATAAAGATCAGCTCCCTCAGGGTCTCTACACAGGGCTGAGGTAATAATTAACTCCTCAGTGCCCCCAGGGTTTTTACGATTCAGCAATGGATGTGGACTGCTGTAGGGGCTGCTGTGGGAACTACTGCTGCTGCCTGCCTGATGTGGCCTCTGTGGCCGCTGCCTGAGGACGGAGCTAGGGGAAGGCTATTTTCCCTTCCTGGCCAGCTGAAAAAACTGTGAGACTGACCTTTGGCACCTGCGAGTTGAGGGATCTGTGAACCACTGCTGCTGCTGCGACTGGAGATTCTGCCCCCAAGGGCTGTTCCCGAGCCAAGTGCCATGCTGCCAAGGTTTGGCTGGGCTATGCTCCATGTCCAATGCAACAGACATTTCCCATGGGCCTTTCAGGTCACCCTGGGCTTGAAATGTCCCCCACTCTGTTGTTCTGCACTTCTGTTGCTCCAAAATTTGTTGAGAGTCCCTCTCTACAGGTATTTTATGGGCTATGTGGGGAGAGCTGGCATATGTGTGTCTTTCTACTTTGCCATCTCAGCTCCATCCCTCCCTTAACCCCCCCCCCCATCAAGTACATTCAAAGGACAAAAATCAAAAAGGGCAAAGCCCAAAGAAAAAATCTAAAAGATCTGCAGAAATTGTTTTAGCAAACTTGTTTCACCATCAATGATATTGGATAGTATAAATGTGGTTATGAGATAAGTAGAATTGGCACTAAAATAATCAAAGATGGATAGAGTAGTTCAAATTGAACAAGTATACTTACAGGAGTGTGTTGTGAGCATGTTCAAGGACAAAATACAAGTCATGTGAATGAGGAGACGGTATCAAAGGTGTGGAAACAATCTTAAACCTTAGTAATATGAAAACAAGGTGACTAAGAGTACAACTCTTACCATATATCTTCTTTCCCATCTGTATAAAATATTTATGAAAGTCATCTGTACATGAATCAAGAACATATTCAATGATGATGTTAGGAGAAAAAGAGAAGGCTTTCTCTAACAAAGTTATGAATCAAGAAATAAAGATACTACTAATAATATAAAAATGATAAAATTTGTACAAAGATAAAATTTGATCATTGTGAACAATTTGAACATTTTGTAATTTGTACCCAGGTAGAATTTACTCATTGTGAAGGAGGAGTCAAGATGAATGTCAATAGAAACACAAAGGTAGATTGATTCAAGCTGTTGGGAATTTTGATGGGAGTCATGCAAGCATAAATATGTCTGTACACATAAACACACACAAACGTATCTCCATGTGTATAATCTTTTACATATATGTATAGTTAAAATTAATATATTCAAAAATATGTGATATTTTGATTGATTTCACCCCTCCAATAATGCAGATGTCAAATAAATTGATATACCATTATATGAATAACCAATTATTAATTTGTGATCCAATCTTTTCATTTTATTTCTCTTAAAACCCAACTCTTGAAAAGGTCAGACAATCTCAGGAGGGCATGGCTAAGTGACAGATTTGCTCTTAGCCCCCAAGGGGAGACCATACCCAACTGGGAGATGAAATTTCTGTTTAAATTATAAATGGAATCTGATATAGGTGAGCCTTTAACTGGGTGAAGAACCACCTTTTGTTGATCCCCTTCATTAGACTTTAGGATAACCCAACTCACAAAAGAGATAACTAGCCAGAGTGGTCCAGAAGAAAATGGCTTCCCCTGCCCAGATGACTTGAGGCTGCTAAGTCTCATAATCAAGACATGTCTTCAGCAGGGGTAGGTGAAGAGTTTTAGCTTACTTTTTTTTAAAATGTCCACCAATCAGAGCTAATTTTCACTTGTCAGAGGAGTTCGCATTCAGAAGGGATTTAAAACATTTCAAGGTCTCCCTTGGGTTTTTTGATTACTAAAACTAGTTATCATCAATTTGCTGATTGTCAACTACCTGAATTAATAAATTGATTAGTTATTCAGAAACTCTGTCTCTTGGGGTTTTCTTTCATCACACAACCTTCTCTGTGAGGACATCCTTTGCAATTCTTGTCTGTCTTGTCTCATAATTTCAGTACAAGAAGTTGACCTAGCATTCTAGATGCCTTCCAGCTTTCTTCTGACATCTTGAAGATATCAATGGAGAACTCTGACAGCCCACCTGTCATCCCTCTCCTTTGATACACAGTATCTACTTGGCATGCAATTTCATATATATGTGTGTATATGCATGTATATGTATGTATATACACATACATACACATACTCATATGTGTATATAGATATATACATACACACATATCTATATCTATATCTATATATACATTATACACACACACACACACACACACACGCATCTATCTTTATTCTTCAAATTTCTCATTGATTATGTGGCTTAGTTAGCCTGTTCACACATACTATGTATTGCTCCATTGCTCTCTATATTATTTTCAATTTCTTGTAATGGTACTCTCAGTCCTTTGATGACTGATGTACTTTGTGTCTTCCTGTCATACAGCATCATTGGTAGAAGGCTTATATGAAGCAGATGGTACTCTGTTTATATGGAAGATTGGGAATATTTAAGGAGCTTCAACATTTTCTAAAGAATATGTAGTCAATTTCTGGCCTGAAGGAATTATCTATTTGTACTCCCAGGTTGAGAGTTCCAGAGATAAGTGAGTTAAATCTGCCAGGCACTAGGGGCTCAGTTTCTGGAAGTTTGATCCCAAGAGTGCTGTTCTGAGTGCCCAGAAGCTGGTTAGCAGCAGCGACAGGGCAGGCAACCCATTGCCTGGTGTAAATGGTATTATATCTTGTTTTCTTTCTAGATAGAATATCATCTCTTTGAGGACAGAAATTGTTTCATTTTTATCTCTGCTACTCTAGTGTTTGTCATATGGTGTGTTAATAAATTGAGTAAATTTTCATTTTAGTTAGTGTTTTCATAGATTTATATTTATATATTAATTACGCATTTATATATGAGTATATGTGTATGTATACATTAAGCCTTCTGAAAGATTATAATTTTCAGAAATGAAAGTACTGTCGGCAACTGACTCCATGCTGTGAAATGTTAGACTTGTGAAAATAAACATATGGATGAAAGGTAACACAATGTCATTTACTCCCACACTTAGGCAGAAAACTTTATTTACATAAAACAATCATCTTTGGGAATGGAACTGAAAACATAAGCACAACTCATGAATATGCTAATTGTTCTTCCTTCTCAGTGAAATTTATAAAGGTAATCTCTATTTTGACTGAGATGTGTTAGATGTGGGCAACTAAGTGGCAGAGTGTGCTGGACTTGGAGTCAGGAGATGTGAATTCCCATCCTTCTACGACCCTCAGAAGTCAGTTAACTTCTATTTCTCTCAGTTTAATTTTCTGTAAAATCAATCAGTAAATCAATAAGCATATAATATAAAAAGCAATAAGTGTCTATTTGCCAGCCACCGTGTGAAATGGAGATAATCCAGTAGCACCTACCTCTCCATTGTTGCAAGGACCAAAAAATAAAACAAAGATTATGTGTGTGAGAGATGTTTGTTTTGCAACCAAAATGATATATAAATGCTAACTATCGTTGTGATTAGATATGTTATGGTGTTGCATTAAATCTTTGAAGCAACTAAAGCAGTAAATCAAATACTGATTAGAGAAGGTGTATATAGCAAGAATCCTATGCAACGTTTGGAAGTAAATTGAGGAAACTGATTTTATTATGATTTTTTGGATGTTAAAGATGAAGCATAGAAGTTAAGTGCTCTCATGACAAGTTTTGAGATAGTGCAAATTAGAGAATTTATAATCTATAATTGTTCTTTCCATGTTCCATGCATCAGATTATTTTACCTCTATTAAATCCTTAATATGGGAAGAAATATCAAGATATTTTAATTTCATTTGGAAAACATCAGCTTACATGTTGTTTTTTTGCTATCTAAAAATTACTACAGTCACAACAAAAGTATGTATATGAAGAAATTGAAAGTGACTGGAAAAAAAACTTTTTTATATCATAATCCATCTTTAATTGACAAGAGAGAATATATCGCTGACACTCTGGAGAGTCATTGCCAGTGGTGAGTGATAATAAAGCATCAACACAAACAAAGCAATCAGGCATTTACTTTGAGAGCATTCAGAATATATTCCATAAATTGTGTTCTATGCTAGCCACTGAAGTTCTAATATAGTTTGTATTTTCATTAACTTCTTAAGTATTTACTTTTGAATTTTCTGAAGGAGCTAGTCTTCAAAGACAAACTTCATCAGTATACATTGACTATAATTGAGAAGAGGTTTAATAAGTTTGTGGTTATTATAAGAATGGAGATAATATTTAATTGCTTTTTTCCTACTGCAACCTTTTAATAGTCTTCCTGAGAATAAATTAGTTCTCTCCTTGCCTGTGTTATCAGCTAGCTCAGTGACTTACTGATTACAAGTTCAACATTTAAGGCCTAAGAATCAAAGATCACAGAACTCCTATTAAAAGCTTGAGCCTTCTCTTGTTTTAATAAGTTAAACATTTGAAACAAAAACCTTTCTTTTCTTTTGGAATCTCATTAGTATTTTGCTTCCCCTCAACGTAGAAAGAACCAAAAGATAATTTGGTAATTGTTATATTTCTTTTTTTTTTGTAAACAGTATTTTATTTTTTTCCAATTACACGCAAAGATAATTTTGAACATTCTTTTTTTTATAAGATTTTGAGTTCTAAATTATTTCTTCCTCCCTCCCTCTCATCCCCACCTCCGCAAAATGGCAAACAATATGATATTGTTTATACTTGTACAATCATGAAAATGTATTTCCACCTTAGTCATGTTCTGAAAGAAGAAACAGAACAAAAAGGAAAAGCCACAACAAAACCATAAAAAGTGAAAATATGCTTTGATCTGCATTCATACACCATAGTTCTTTCTCTGGATGTGGATAGCATTTTATATCATGAGTCTTTTGGAATTTTTTTAGATTATTGTATTGCTGAGAAAAGCTAAGTGAAGAATAGCTGATCATCCCCCAATATTATTGTTACAGTGTACGATGTTCTCCTGGTTCTGCTCACTTCACTCAGCATCAGTCTTTCCAGGTTTTTCTGAAATTTATCTACTCATTTTATCTTATAGTATAACAATATTTCATTATATTTATATGCCATGAATTGTTCAGCCATTCCCCAATTGAAGGCAATCCCTTCAATTTCCAATTCTTTGCCACCACAAAAATAATGCTATAATTGTTATGTACATGTGAGCTCTTTCCTTTTATTTATGATCTCTTCCAGATATGGAATAAGTAGTGGTATTGCTGGAACAATAGGTATACACAGTCTGATTGCTCTTAAAGCATAGTTCTATGTTGTTCTCCAGAATGTTTGGATCAGTTCATAAATCCACCTACTATGTAACGTTCCAGTTTTCCCGCATCTTCTCCAACATTTATCATTTTCATTTTTTGTCTTATTTGTCAATCTGATAGGTGTGATGTAGTATCTCAGATTATTTTTATTTTCATTTGTCTTATTGGTAGTGATTTAGAGCATTTTTCCATATCACTATAGATAGCTTTAATTTCTTCATTTGAAAACTGCCTGTTCATAACCTTCGACCTTTTATCATTTGGGGAATGACTTGTATTTTTATAAATTTGACTCACTTCTCTATATATTTGAGAAATGAGGCCTTCGTCAGAAACACTTGCTGCAATGAATTATTTTCGTCTTTCTGTTTTCCTTCTAATGTTTATTACATTGGTTTTGTTTGTGCAAAAACTTTTCCCAATTTAATGTAATCAAACTTATCCATTTTGCATTTCATAATATTCTGTATCTCTTATTTGGTCATTAAATTCTTCCCTTCTCCATAGGTCTGATGCGAAAACTATTTCTTCCTCTCCTAATTGCTTACAGTATCACCATTTATGTCTTAATTATAGACCATTTTTGACTTTAACTTGTTGTATGGTGTGACATGTTGGTCAATGCCTAGTTTCTGCTATACTATTTTCCAGTTTTCCCAGCACCTTTTGTCAAATCATGAGTTCATATACCAGAAGCTGAGATCTTTACGTCTATCAAACAATAGATTATTAGAAGCACTGACTACCGGATCTTGTGTACCCAATCTATTACACTGAATCACTACTCTATTTCTTAGACATTACCAAGCAGTTTTGATGATAACTGCTTTATAATATTGGAGATGTGGTATTGCTAGGTCACTTTCCTTTGCATGTTTTTGTTTTTATTAATTTTCTTGATGGGGCCAGCTAAGTGGGATAGTAGATAGAGCACTAGCCCTGGAATCAAGAGGGCCTGAATTAAAATTCATCCTCAGACACTTACATCTACTAGTTGTGTGACACTGAGCAAGTTGCTTAACCCAGATTGACTTGTCAAAAAAAGTCCCTTTATATTGTTGACCTTTTGTTCTTCCAGATAAATTTGGTTATTATTTTTCTAGCTCTGAAAAATATTTTTGATAACTCAATTGGAATAGCTCTTAATAATTAGATTAATTTAGGTATAATTGTCTTTTTTTATTTTAGTTTGACCTACCCATAAGCAATTAACATTTTTTTCCAATTGTTTAGATCAGCCTTTATTTTTGTTTTGTAATTTTGTTCATATAGTTCCTTCATTTGCTTGGCAAGTAGACTCCCAGATATTTTATACTGACTACTTTTATTTTAAATGGAATTTCCCTTTCTCTTCTTTTTTTTTTCTTTTTCTTTAAAATTTATTTAAGTTTTCAACATTCATTTCCACAAAATTTTGAGTTCCAAATTTTCTCCCCATCTCTCCCTCCCCTCACCCCAAAATGCCAAGCATTCTAAATACCCCTACTACCAATATGTTCTCCCTTCCAACTCCCTCCTTTCCCTTATCCCCATCTTCTCCTTTGTCCTGTAGGGCAAGATAAATTTCTTTTTTTTATTTTTTTTTAGTTTTTAATGTTTAACAGTCACTGCCATACAATTGTGATTTTATCCCCCCCACCTACCCCCCACTCCCCCCCTCCCTCCCCACGACTGCATACAATTCTGTATAGATTCTACATATACTTTCCTATTGAGTATATTTTCACTATGCTATGTAGTCAGACTAAGATAAATGAAAGAAATCGTATAACAAATCAGAACATGATACACAAACACATACACATACACAAACATGATCTGCTACAATATGTGAGTGACTTCCATATTTCTCTCTCTGAGAGTGGCAGGCATTTTGCCTTGAGATCCTCCACTGGGATTTTTTTTTTTTTTTGGTAAGAAGTTCTTGTGTTATTACAAAAATCTAAGTCTACCAGAAAAAACTCTCACACATTGTGGTTGTTGCTGTGCATAAAGTTCTCCTGGTTCTGCTCCTTTCACTCAGCATCAGGTCATATAAGTCCTTCCAGGCCTCTCTGAAGTCTTCTTGTTCATCATTTCTTATGGCACAATAGTACTCCATTACATTCATATACCATAATTTATTCAGCCATTCCCCAATTGATGGACATCCCCTTGACTTCCAGTTTTTGGCAGCTACATAGAGTGCTGCTATAAATATTTTTGTACATGTGGGACCCTTTCCCATTTTTACGATCTCTTGGGGATATAGTCCTAGTAGCGATATTGCTGGGTCAAAGGGTATGCACATTTTTGTAGCCCTTTGGGCATAGTTCCAAATTGCTCTCCAGAATGGTTGGATACGCTCGCAGCTCCACCAACAATGAATTAGTGTTCCAACTTTCCCACATCCTCTCTAGCATTTATCATTTTCTTGTTCTGTCATGTTTGCCAATCTTATAGGTGTGATGTGGTACCTCAGAGTTGTTTTGATTTGCATCTCTCTAACCAATAGTGATTTAGAGCATTTTTTCATATGATTATAGATAGCTTTAATTTCTTCCTCTGAAAATTGCCTGTTCATATCCTTTGACCATTTATCAATTGGGGAATGACTTGTATGATTGTACATTTGGATCAGTTCTCTATATATTCTAGAAATGAGGCCTTTATCCCCGAGCTTAGCTGTAAAAATTCTTTCCCAATTTACTACATCCCTCCGGATTTTGGTTGCATTGGGTTTGGTTGTGCAAAAACTTCTCAGTTTAATGTAATCAAAGTTATCCATTTTGCATTTCATAATGCATTCTATCTCTCCTTTAGTAAAGAATTCTTCCCTTCTCCATAGATCTGATAAATAGACTATTCCTTGCTTCTCCAGTTTATTCATGGTATCAATCTTTATACTTAAATCATGTACCCATTTGGACTTTATTCTTGTGTACGGTGTCAGGTATGAGTCTATGCCTAATTTCCGCCACACTGTTATCCAGTTTTCCCAGCAATTTTTGTCAAACAATGAGTTCTTATCCCAGAAGCTGGGGTCCTTGGGTTTATCAAACAGAAGGTTGCTATATTGCTTGCCTACTGCATCTTGAGTGCCAAGTCTATTCCACTTGTCTACCTCTCTGTTTCTTAGCCAATACCAAGTGGTTTTGATAATTGCTGCTTTATAGTACAGTTTGAGGTCTGGTAGCGCTAGGCCACCTTCCCAAGCATTTCTTTTCATTAGTCCCTTTGATATTCTGGACCTTTTGTTTTTCCAAATGAATTTTGATATTATTTTGTCCAGCTCTAGAAAGTAATTGTCTGATAGTTTAATTGGTATGTCACTAAATAAGTATATTAATTTGGGTAGAATTGTCATTTTTATTATATTAGCCTGGCCTACCCATGAGCAACTAATGTTTTTCCACTTACTTAAATCTGACTTTATTTGTGCAAAAAGTGTCTTGTAATTGTGTTCATATAATCCCTGGGTTTGTTTTGGCAGGTAGACTCCTAAGTATTTTATACTGTCTACCCTAACTTTAAATGGGATTTCTCTTTCTATCTCTTGCTGTTGAACTTTGTTGCTAATATATAGGAATGCAGAAGATTTGTGTGGGTTTATTTTGTACCCTGCAACTTTGCCAAAGTTGTTTATTAATTCTAGTAATTTTTTACTTGAATCTCTGGGATTCTCTAGGTAAATCATCATATCATCTGCAAAGAGTGATAACTTAGTTTCTTCTTTGGCTATTTTAATTCCTTGGATATCTTTATCTTGTCTAATTGCTACAGCTAACATTTCTAGTACCATATTAAATAATAGTGGTGATAATGGACAACCTTGTTTCACCCCTGATCTTATTGGGAATGCATCTAGCTTATCCCCATTGCATATAATGCTTGCTGAAGGTTTTAGATAGATACTGCTTATTATTTTATGGAAAGTTCCCTTTATTCCTACATTCTCCAATGTTTTTAGTAGGAATGGATGTTGTATTTTGTCAAAAGCTTTTTCTGCATCTATTGAGATAATCATGTGGTTTTTGTTAGCTTTGTTGTTGATGTGATCGATAATGCTAATAGTTTTCCTAATATTGAACCAGCCCTGTAGTCCTGGTATGAATCCTACCTGATCATAATGCATTAATCTCGTGATAAGATGCTGTATTCGTTTTGCTAGAATCTTATTTAAAATTTTTGCATCTATATTCATTAGGGAAATTGGTCTATAATTTTCTTTCTCTGTTTTGTCTCTTCCTGGTTTGGGTATCAAAACCATATTTGTATCATAGAAAGAATTTGGGAGGACTCCTTCTTCCCCAATTTTCAAGAATAGTGTATGTAGTATTGGAATTAACTGTTCTTTAAATGTTTGATAGAATTCACTTGTGAATCCATCTGGCCCTGGAGATTTTTTCCTAGGGAGTTCATTGATGGCTTGTTCAATTTCTTTTTCTGAGATGGGGTTGTTTAAGTAATCAACTTCCTCTTCTGTTAATCTGGGCAATTTGTATTTTTTAAAATATTCATCCATCTCATTTAGATTATCGAATTTGTGGGCATAAAGTTGGGCAAAGTAGTTTCTAATTATTGTTTCAATTTCCTCCTCATTGGAGGTGAGTTCACCCCTTTCATTTTTAATATTAGTAATTTGGTTTTCTTCTTTCTTTTTTTTAATCAGATTGACCAAAGGTTTATCAATTTTATTAGTTTTTTCATAAAACCAACTATTGGTTTTATTTATTAATTCAATAGTTTTCTTAATTTCAATTTTATTAATCTCTCCTTTGGTTTTCAGTATTTCTAATTTGGTATTTACTTGGGGATTTTCAATTTGTTCTTTTTCTAGCTTTTTCAACTGCAAGCCTAAGTCATTGATCTCCTCTTTCTCTATTTTATTTATGTAAGCATTCAGAGATATAAAACTTCCCCTAATAACTGCTTTTGCAGTATCCCATAAGTTTTGGTATGTTGTCTCACTATTGTCATTCTCTCAAATGAAATTGTTGATTGTTTCTATGATTTCTTCTTTAACCCAACCCTTCTTTAGAATTAGATTATTTAGTTTCCAATTGATTTTTGGTTTCTCTTTCCATGGCCTTTTATTACATGTAATTTTTAATGCATTATGATCTGAAAAGGATGCATTGATTATCTCTACCTTTCTGCACTGGATTGTGAGATTTTTATGTCCTAGTACATGGTCAATTTTTGTAAATGTTCCATGTACTGCTGAGAAAAAAGAATATTCCTTTCTATTCCCATTTAATTTTCTCCAAAGATCTATCATATCTACCTTATCCAGAGTTTTATTTACCTCCTTAACCTCTTTCTTGTTTATTTTGAGGTTGGATTTATCGAGTTCAGAGAGGGGGAGGTTGAGGTCCCCCACTAGTATAGTTTTGCTATCAATTTCTTCCTTCAACTCCCCCAACCTCTCCTCTAAGAATCTGGATGCTATACCACTTGGAGCATACATGTTTAGTAATGATATTGCTTCATTGTCTATGGTGCCTTTTAGCAGGATATAGTTTCCATCCTTATCCCTTTTGATTAGATCTATTTCTGCTTTTGCTTTGTCTGAGATTAGGATTGCTACTCCTGCCTTTCTTACATGAGCTGAGGCACAATATATTCTGCTCCATCCTTTGATCTTTATCCTATGTGTATCCCCCCGTTTCAAATGTGTTTCTTGTAAGCAGCATATTGTTGGATTATGGCTTTTAATCCATTCTGCTATCCGTCTCCGTTTTATGGGAGAGTTCATTCCATTCACATTCACAGTTATGATTACAATCTGTGTATTTCTCTCCAACCTCTTTCCCACCATTTGTGCTTTTAGCTCTCCCATCTCCCTTCCCCTCCTCAATAGTATTCACTTTTCTCCCCCTCCTCCTGCAGCCTTCCCCTCCTTCTTTTGACCCCCTTCCCTTTTAGTTCCCTTTACTCTTATTGCTTCTTTCCTCCCTTTTAGCCACCCTCCTCTTTCTTCCCCCTTCCCCTCCTACTACCTATAGAGCTAGTTAGGCTTATCTACTTAAGATTATTGTTCCCTCCTTTGAACAAATCAGATGAGAGTACCTCTCAAACAATGCTCATCTCCCTCCCCTCCTTCCCTCTACTATAGTTTTGTACTTCTTCCTGTGATATAATTTGCCATTTTCTGCTTCCCCCTTTCCACACCTCCTATTACATTCCCTTCTCATACTTAAATCATATTTTTGACATGACATCATTTACTTTATGCCCGTTCCCTCTACATATATCCCTTTTATCATAATAGCTGCACAGTTCTCAAGATTAACAGGTATCATCTTCCCTTATAGGGAGGTAAACAGTTTGCCCCAATTGAGTAGCAAGTTTTTGTTTTTGTTTTTTCCCCTCTGTTTACCTTTTCATGATTCTCTGGAGACCTGCATTTGAAGATCAAATTGTCTATTGAGTTCTGGTGTTTTGGTCAGGAAGCTCTGGAAATCCCTTATTTCCTTGAATGACTTTCTCCTTGCCTGAAATGTTATGCTGAACTTTGCTGGGTAGTTGATCCTTGGTTGAAGTCCCAACTCCTTTGCCTTACGGAATATTGGGTTCCAATTCTTTCGATCTTTTAATGTAGAAGCTGCAAGGTCCTGTGTGATCCTGACTGTGTGTCCTTGATATTTGAATTGTTTCTTTCTGGCTGCTTGTAGTATTTTCTCCTTCACTTGATAGCTCTGGAATTTGGCAACTATATTTCTTGGGGTTTTGAGTTTGGGATCCCTTTCGGGAGGGGAACGGTGGATTCTTTCGATGACTATTTTGCCCTCTGAGTCTAGTACTTCTGGACAGTTTTCCTTGATGATTTCCTGGAAGATATTGTCCAGACTCTTTTCTTCATCATGGGTTTCTGGCAGGCCAATAATTCTTAGATTTTCTCTCCTGGATCTATTTTACAGGTCAGTTGTTTTTCCAATTAAATATTTTACATTTTCTTCTATCTTTTCATTCTTTAGATTTTGTTTGACTGATTCTTGTTGCCTCATTGAGTCATTAGTTTCTACTTGCCCAATTCTAATCTTCATCGTAGTGTTTTCTTCAGTTAGCTTTTCCATCTCCTTTTCCATCTGACCAATTTTTCCCTTTAAGGAGCTATTTTCTCCATTTAATTTTTGTACTTCTTTTTCCATTCGACCAATTTTCCCAGTTAGGTTTTGGGTTTCCTTTACCATCTGATCAATTTTCCCAATTAGGTTTTGGGTTTCCTTTTCCATTTGATTAGCTCTTCCTTTTAGGGAATTATTCTCTCCAGTTAATTTTTGAACTTCCTTTTCCATTTCTTCAATTTTCTTTTTCAGGGTGATGTTCTCATCAGTGAATTCTTTTTTTATAGTTTTAAAATCATTGGCCACTTTTTCTTTTATATCCTTCTTCAGGAGTTCCAGGTAATCTAGTTGTGCTTGCGAGAAATTCATAGTCCCATCTGAGGTTTCAGATGGAAGTACAGTCTCAGCTCTAACCTCTTTGGTGTTTGTGTTTTGGTCCTTATCCCCATAGAAAGATTCTATGGTTTTTTCACTTTTCGTCTGCTTTTTCCGATTCATGATGTTGGCTGAGTGTTGTAGCTTTTGGTTCTTTCAGTCAGAAGGTACAGATCTTTAAGTTGAGCTGATGTGTGTCTAGGCTAAAAGCAGGCTTTTGTTTTTTGTTTCCCCGATCAACCCTGGGGTTAGCTTGTTAGGTGTGTGGGAGGTGTGGTCTGGTCTCAGGCTATCTTCTCAGCTGACCTGAGGCAAAGGCAAGGTCAGGGGATGGTAATCCCAGCTTCCCTATTGTCTTCCCTTTTCCCCTGGAGGGCTGGGGCACGCCTAGAAGCTAACGCGTGTTCCCGCCCCTCCTGGGGCTCATCTCCCGGCTCTGAGGCTTGCCTGGGTCTCAGTACGAATTTTCTCTGCCCTGGGTCGTCTGTCCCTCCAGATCGCCTCCACCACAGTAGGAAGAATCCCCCTTTGCCACTTTTCCAGCCTCTGGTGTTATGAGACCACCCGCCCCCTTCTGCTGTTCCCTCTGATCCAGGATTAATCTGGGGAAGAATTTTATGGTTCCCTCAGGGTCATCAGGGGGGAGGAGAGAGCACTTACTGATCACTCTGCCATCCCAGTTCCTGGAAGTTCAAGTAGTGACCCACCGAAGTCCGTCTTCAGGCTGAAGATTTCAAGGACTGCTGCGCTGATGTCTGGCACTAAGCGGCTCTCACCGGCTCGGCCTGGCTTATCTCCTGCTCCGCTGGTCTCGCCCGCCACTCTCGGGCTCCTCTGGTCCCCTCCGCCCTGCCGCGCTGCGCCGGGGTCTTACCCCCGCAGAACAGATCCCTCCCGTGAACCCTCCAGTCCAGCCTGGGCTCCGAATCAGTCAAAGTCCGTCACCCACTGGATTTTACACCTCCAAAGTCTGGTCAGACTCTCCCCCCAGATATATCCAGAGGAGTTTTTCCAGGAGCTTAGGTGAGTCGTTGCTTTCACTCCGCCATCTTGGCTCCGCCCCCTTCTCTTTCTCTTCTTGCTGAGATTTGTTGATGATACAGAGAAATGTTGACAATTTATGTGTATGTGTTTTATATCCTGCATTTCAAGGAGTTCTTTATTTGATTCTCTAGAGTTATTTAAGTGTACCATCCTATCATCTGCAAAGTTTTGTTTTCTCATTGCCTAATCTAATTCCTTCTCTTTTTCTCTTATTGATAAAACTAATATTTCTAAAACAATATGGAATAATAATGGTGATAATGGGAATCCTTGTTTCACCCCTGATCTTAATGGGAAAGCCTCATGCTTACCTCCATTGTAGATAATGCTTCCTGATGGTTTTAAACAGATATTATTTATCATTTAAAGGAAAGCTGCATTTCCTCTACTCTTGAGTATTTTAATAGGAATGGGTGCTATATATGTTATCCTGCATCTATTGAAGCAATCATATAATTTTCGTTGGTTTTGTTATTGATATAGTTAATTATGCTAGTAGCTTTCCTAATATTGAACAAGCCCTGCATCCCTAGTATAAATCCCAACTGATCATAGTGTATAATCTTCATGATAAATTGCTATAATCTTTTCTTATTATTTTATTTAAAACATTTTTTATCAAAATTAATTATGGAAATTGGGCTATAATTTTCTTTCTCTGTTTTGTCTTTTCCTGGATTAGATATCAAGCCTAAGTTTGTGTCATAAAAAAGAAGTTGGTAAAGCTCTTCTTTGTCAGTTTTCTCAAATAGTTTCTATAGTATTGGAAATAATTGTTTAAATCTTTGGTAAAATTCACTTGTAAATCCATTTGTCCATGGAGATTTTTTCTTAGGGGGTTCACTGATGGTGTGTTCCATTTCTTTCTCTAAAATGAGGATATTTAAAAAAAATTCTTCTGTTAATACAGGCGATTTAAATTTTTGTAAATATTCACTTAAATTATCTGAGTTATTGGCATACAGTTGGGAAAAATAGCTCTTAATTACCCCTTTAAATTCTTCTTCCTAGGTGGTCTTTATTGGTGGTGAATTCACCCTTTTCATTTTTAGTACTAGTAATTTTGTTTTCTTTTAAAAAAATAAATTAGCTAGAAATTTATCTATTTTATTGTTTCCCCCCATAAACCAGCTCTTTCTTTTATTTATGAGTTCAATAGTTTTCTTAATTAAACCTTTACTAAGTTCTCATTTGATTTTCCAAACTTTGAATTTGATATTTAATTGGAGGTTTTTCATTTGTTCTTTTTCTAAACTTTTTAGTTGTGTGCCCAATTCATTGATCTGTTCTTTCTATAATTCTTTCTTGTACTTGAAGATCAAATTTTCTGTTCAGCTCTGGTCTTTTCATCAGAAAAAAATTGAAAGTCCTCCACTTCATTGAATATTCATCTTTTCCCCTGAATGATTATGCTCAGTTTTTTTGGCTAGTCAATTCTTACTTGTAATCCAAGCTCCTTTGTCTTTTGGAATATTATATTCCAAATCCTTTGATCCACTAATGTTGAAACTGATAAATCTTGTGTAATTCTGACTGTGGTTCCTTGCTATTTTAATTCTTTCTTTCTGGCTGCTTGCAGTATTTTCTCTGAAACTTATAGTTCTGAAATTTGGCTATAATATTCTTTGCAATTTTCATTTTGACATATCTTTCAGGGGGTGATTGTTGGATTCTTTCAATAAGTATTTCACCCTATTATTCCAGGATATCAGAATAGTTTTACTGATAATTTCTTGAAAGATGCTGTCTGGGCTGTTTTTTGTTTTTTTTTGTTTTTGATCATGGCTTGATCAATACTTCTTAAATTATCCTTTGTGGATTTATTTTCCAGGTTAGTTTTGCCCCTCAATGAGGTATTTTACACTTTCTTCTATTTTTCATTCTTTTGATTTTGTTTGACTGATTCTTGATGTCCCATAGAGTCATTAGCTTCCACTTGTCCAATTATAATTTTTAATGAATTGTTTTCTTCAATTAGCTTTTGTACCTCCTCTTCCATTTAGCGAATTCTACTTTAAAAGAATTGTTTTCTTTGTGTTTCCTTTTCCAAGCTATTGACTCCTTTTTCATAATCCTCTTGCATAACTCTCATTTTTTCCCCAATTTTTCTTCTACATCTTTTACTTAATTTCTAAAATCCTTTTAGAGCACTTCCAAGAGGATTTTTTGAGGTTAAGACCAAAGCATATTCCCCTTTGAAGCTTGAAATTGTTGTCCTCTTCTGAATTCATATTTTGATTTTCCTTGTCACCATTGTAGTTTCTTATGGTCAGGGCTCTTTTTTTTGTTTTTACTCATTTTGTAACGTTGAGATTTGCTTCTGGGATATGAAGGCACTATCCCAAGCTTCTTGCACTGGATGTCAAGGTCTTGATTAGTGGATTTCTGGGTTGAGGCCTCTGGGTCTGGCAGCTTGCCCACTCTGCTATGGTGGCCCAGCCTAGGTGGGCCTGTTGTGTCCTGGGTTCTAGGGCTGAATATTTGCCTTCTGCCCTGGTGATGGATGCCTCACAATACTCCTGCTGTGCCACTGGTTTACTGAGCCAGAATTTCAGGGGCAAGGTTGTGAATCTATGTTGTGAATAAGAGCCTCCCATTTCCTTGCCTAGATATCACCTGCACTTGGTCATTCATCCTTTTATCCAAGTAAGATACACCTTTTCTGAAATCCTTCTACGTTATCTTAAGTGGGAAAATCCCTCTGATTTATTGTGGATTCTGTCATTCTAGAATTCTTTTAAAGGTTTGATTTACATTGTTTCCAAGGGAAAATGTGGAGAGCTCAGGCAACTTTCTGTCTTTTCTCTGCCATCTTGGATCCACTACTAATTGTTATATTTCAGCAGTTTTTATTTTTGTTTATTTTCTATATTGAAAAAAATATTGCTTCCCATAACCTGACCAAATTTCTGTGGGTACTTCTCCATGCTCCTAGCTTTCCATCCCAAGGTGCTCCATTCTTTCCTATTTTGCCAACTTCCTAATTTGTCCCTCTCTTGACAAATGCTTGATTTAGCATTTATTAGGGAGGGGGAAGGAAAAACCTTGACTAAATAATCAAATGATGGAGGTCAGCTTATGTCTCTTCAAACTGCTCATCTCCACTTAGAAAGCCCTGGATGATGTTCTAATGTTAAAATGTGTTGTGGTATTCCTACAGAGATCTGAGAAAAGCCATGCACATTTGAAAAGGCAATTAGGAATCTGACTGCTCAGGGAGCAGGCAGATCATTCTAATGAAAAGTGGTAAAAGGAAACAGACAAGAGCAATTGGGTAGCTAAAATTATGAAGTAATTTTAAAGAAAAAATCTTTTCTCTTTTGACATTCAAAGGAATGGGAAAAAAATCTTCCTCCCCTTGTAACAGAATAGATGTATAGCTTTGCCTGTTAATTTTAGATATTTAGTCTGAGGCAAGAGAAGAAGATGGTTCTGCTAATAACTGATGCCAGGTCACTTGCGTGACCTTTCCATTAGGACTGATTTTATTTTCAAAGGTGGACTATTTACTAGGAGACTCCAAACTTAGTAGTTTGTAATATGGGAGACTGAGGAATTGAGAACAGGAAAGAAGCACAACTCTGGGCTTTGTAAAGAACTATTTTCATCATACAAATACTGCAGGAAGGGACTTAAATTAGACACATTTTATTAAAAAATAATAAATCCTTGATAAAATACTTGAAGGGAAAAAAGGAAGCATAGGGGATTTTTATGTTTAGTTCAAATACCCTGTCATAGTTTAACTCCATCCTGAAGATATGTTCTAAGGTCTTAATTGAAATTGATATACAGCAAAACTCAGTTTCCTGTCTGATTTCAATTAAGTTTTTTAGAGCATCATAGGTCATAAAAAGATAAATGAGATATTGTTCCTGCAGATTTGAGGAACACATTTCTTGGAGACTGGCTAATGGTTTTGTATAGTACTTAAATTGAAATCATAAGGGAAAGAACATATTAAAACAATGGAGATTTTAATTTGTACATATATCGTTGTTCTCAGAAAATTAATTATAAAGCATATATTATTGGGTATATAACTTGGTCTCAGTTCTCTTATATGTAAAACGAGTAGATTCAGCACCAGATGGAATCATCTCTAAGGTCCTATGCTAGAGAGATCAAGATGGTCTTTTAAGCTATCATTCCTATTGGATTTCAATTATCTGAGTAATCTTTGATACATGCTCCTTTCTCTCCCCACCCAAACATCAGTCACTTAATTCTTTTTTACCAAGTTGTGAATTTGAATTAAGGGCTTTCTCTTGTGATCTCCTGTTACTACCATCTGGGGAAAAGGAAGTTTACCTGAGAGAGAAGGAAAATAAGAACTGTAGCCAAAAATTCCAATTAGAGCAGTAGCTTCAATATCATTTTAAGGGTGCCTCTAGGTCAGATATCCTTAACCTTTTTGTGTTAACGGGCCACAATGATAATTTAGGGAAGCCAATAGATATCTTAAATAAAGTTTTTAAGTAAGATGCAAAGGAAGCATTAAAATATAGTTTTACATACATATTTAATATGTGCATATTAACATACACACACAACACACAGAGCAACAATTTCATCAGCTTAATAACTCCTGTTAAAGGCAAGAATAAAAAGAGCCCGAGCTCATTCTGCGTTCTTGTACTGGTATTTGCAGTAAATATTGAACTCATATTATTGGAAGGAGGGGAAACAAAGGAGCTAGGAGATACTTCTCTGTGGTTATGCACCCTGCCCCCGGAGAATATTATTATGTAGTTTTCCCTTATATTTGTGCTTTTGTTCCTCCTGTGTCATGTGCATACCTGGGAAAGTCATGTGTGTCACACTGTGTTGTAAATTGCAAGACGTTTATTTTCTTAGAGAGATGGAAAAGTTGGTCAGTGAAGACCATGTCAAAAGATTATTTCAAAGCCTTGTTCTACTCTTTGGACTGTGCTTGCTTCTGGAGGGTAAGAATAGTTAATATTAATAGTTAATAGTTAAAATTTGCCACATAAATATGCCCCAAACAGCCTCCAAAGTACGTAGGTAGAGGAGCTTCTCAGTCAACCCCTGCTTTATATGTGAGACTACGAAAAGAATGTGAGCACCCACAGTTGAGCTTTGCTTCTTGCTTTAGAAAGGTTATCCAAATGGTTCTGCCTTAAATCTCTTTCAGGGGTGTGGAACCTGCAGCCTCCAGGTCATATGTGGCCTTTTAGGTCCTTGGGTGGTGCCTTTTGACTGGGTCCAAGTTTTACAGAACAAATCATTTTAGCATGGGGAATTGTTCCATGAAATTTACATTCAGTCAAAGGGTCACGCTTGAGGACCTAGAGGGCCACCTGTGGATTTGAGTCTGCAGGTATCCCACCCCTGTTTTATACTCAACCCATACTCATTTGGGTCAGAGGGACAGAACATACATGGCTGAGAAAAAGGAAGAGAAAATCACAGATCAAGGATTCAGAATATAATGTGGTGATAAGGTATGGGGCTTGTTTTCCAATGCAGCAAGGAAAGAAAGAGAAAGAGAAGAAATATGAAAGTGAATAAAGTAGAAAATTTGTCACCAACAAAGCACGTCAGTGAAAATCAGTGCATGGAAGACAAATGTTTTCTTTTGCTGAAAAATAAGCAAAAGGTCAGCACCCCCAATATAGAACAACACAGGAAGGATGTTGGCATACCTCCATTCATGTAGACATTGAGAAGTAATTATGGTGCACAGGTAAAGCTTTCTCTAATTACTCTACAGATACCTTTTATGAACAGGTATTCAAAGTAATGTCAGAGTCAGTAATAATCCTGACCCACATATCAATTGTGCTGACTAATTTTTGTTTGTTTTGTTGAGATGATTGGCACGCTATGTATCTAGAGAGCAGTGCCTGGCATGTGTATGTGCCTGTATGGGTCAAGGGGAGAAGGAGAGGGCAGGTGTTTCTACCTCTCTGTGTCTACATTATAAATCCCTGGGATTTATTTCTTTAAGATCTGGAACTTTGAAACCCAAAGTGATATTATATCTTTTGTGTTTGTGAAAGAGTCTTAAGTATGGAATATTTCAGAGAGAGTATTGACTGGAGACTCTTGGTGAACCTTTTCAAACTATATGAAAGGGATCCTACCCACCAGACCTGCCAACCATAGTGGCAAAATGCCTGGGTTTGTGGAGTCGAAAGTGAAAGAGACTAGGAGAGGAATTCTTTCTATGGACACAAATATTAACTGGTTGATCTAACACACATGTATAGCTATACCATAAGAGCTGGAAGCAGACTTTGAAGGTCATACAGTGCACACTACTAATTTTACAGTTGATAAAATGGAGACCCAGAAAAAATCAATGATTTGTTCAAAGTCACAACAGAAATAAAAGGTAAAGTTGGAATTTATCCCCATATTCCTCAGTGGTGAGTGGGAAAGATGAAGAGAAGAGGAGGAAGGGAATTGGATGTAATAATGTAAATAGCAGATGTTTCCCTTTGGCAAAATATATTTTTGTCCTTGGGGAATGGAGATATTGAGGAGTTTCTGAAATGTGTTGACAAGTGAATGGAAAACTATTAAAAATACTTGTATTAATGTTTGAAATATGCCCTTAGACCAGGTTAAGGACATATTTTAATTAATTAATATTGTGCTCCATTTCCTGCTTTAGCCAAAATAAAGCAATAGCTCCTAGATGTGGAAAGGGAATGACTCCCCAAAGTATGCCCTTTTGACCAGAATTCTTCCGGAGAGAAAAATAACCTTGTGGTACTTAGGCTTAGACTACATGGGATAAATTTTGTACCTTGAAATAAAAGGAATGCAGCTGTATTCAAGAAATCAGGTCTACTCATGTTACCAAAGCCCAGTTCTGTCACACAATAGAATCTACCACTGGAAAGAAAGACTTTGAGTCTTGAGTTATCTAGGATACTATAAACATTAACTAGATTCCACAGATAATGCCTGTAGTGGATTTAACATTGGCATTACTTTCTGACCCTCAAATCAAAGTTGTATAAAACCTGGATGAGGTCTGTAACTGATGTTATATTTTGAAATCTACATGCTTACTCATATTTACCTTTCAAAGATATTTCATTTTAGATGTCTAGATTTTTTGGTGGGAGAGAGTGGGGATGGGCAACCCACATACAAGTCAATGTGATATCCAGCCCTCTAATTCATCTGAGTAATGTAGATGTAAGAATGGTCTGGCCTCACTATATATTTTTCCTTCTACTCATTTTATATCATTTCTTTCATTCTTATCGTAATTATTTTCTTTTGCTTTTCATAAATATCTGCTATCCTTTGTCTAACATTGACTAAAGATTCAATTCAATTTGACAAGTGTCCATTGCGTTCCTATAGTGGGCTTGGGGCTATGCAAAAAATAGTCAGAGATTCAACAGAAACATTGAACAATGATTCTGCTCATCAGGGAGCTTACAACATGGTTAGGTAAATAAGTCACACATGAAAGGACTTATCACAATCTGAGGACATACATTTTTCAGGGTCAATATATCTCATAGAAACTATAATTATTATACATGCTCAGAGACAGGAAGGACAATCACACCACTATACCTATCTAATCTAAAATTGGGCTCTCACTGCTGCTAGGTAATCCTTGCATTCCTCTTAAATTAATTCTGTTTCTCTTTTTGCTTTCTGACCTCACCACTGGACTGAAACTGCTCTCTTCAAAGATAACAATGATCTCTCAATAGTTATATCTGATCATCCTTTCTCACTTCTCATCCTTCTCTACCTATGTGCTGCATTTGACTCTGTGGATCCCCCTGTCCTCAAAGAATCTGTCTCATCTGCTCTTTGAGTTTCATGACACTGCTTTCTCTTGATTCTCCTCCTGTCTGATCACCCCTTCCAACTCAGCTTTGTTGATTAATCATCCCACTTAAACCCTGTACTGTGGATGTTCCTCAAGCCAATTCACACATTTTATAGATAAGGAAGCTGAATCTCATGAAAATGAAGCAGCTTGCCTAATATCATAATTAGTAAGCGGTAGAATTGGGATTTGAACCTGAGTTTCCTGACTCCAAATCTTGCACTTTTTTATATTAGAGCATACCATCTTGGGTATCTCTCCCCAAAGAATATCATCAGCAGATTTCTGTTTTGGCTGGACTTGTTCCAGTGTAGGTCTTCCTATTTTGCCAAGAATTGCCCTTGGAGCCATTTTGAGATACCTTTGAAGCACTGAGGACTTCTTTTGTTTAGTCATTTTTCAGTTATGTCTGACTCGTTGTGATCCAATTTAGGATTTACTTGGCAAAGATACTGGAGTGGATTGCCATTTCCATCACTAGCTCATGGTACAGAAAAAGAAACTGAGGCTAACAGGGTTTAAGTGACTTGCCCCAGATCACACAGCTAGGAAGAGTATGAGGTCAGATTTGACTTCAGGAAGATGGATCTTACTGATTCTAGGTTAAGTACTCTATCCAAAGTGCCACATAACTGCCCTGGGGCTTTAAGACTAGAATTTGGATGTGGAGAAGGGAGAAAAAGGCAAATATTTCAGAAAAGAACAATTTTGCATGCAAAGGCAAGGTGGTAGGATTGCATAGACTGTGTTCAGAGGCCTGAGAGAAGATCAGTTTAAGAAGCAGAGAGTTAGTATAAAGAAGCAACTTTCTTTCCCCCACCACTTCCATAACTATCACTGTGCTAAATTGATGTGTGGGTTCAAAGGACTGTATATCATTATTTTATCCCACTACTTACATGAGTGCATTCATGTCCAAACCATTTTTTCATGCATGCTGCTTCTCTATGCATATATCTATAACTAAGGATTGAACGGATCATGTGCAAAATTGCCCTTATTGACTCTGGGCAATCATGGGTGCTAGGTCACCCATGCATTTGGATATTTTAGGAATGAGACAGCCTCTGACTACTTGTAGTCATGTGTGATTCTGTGCAAAGGATTCCTTCATTTTAAGATGTTGAAATAATCCCTTTATTGCCCACTGAGTAGAAGAGCCAATGATTGAATGAACTTTTGAAAAGGGAGTGTCTTTGGTCCTGGCTCTCTCTTCCTTTGATCATATAGAACATAACCTTTTTACTAGACTTACTGTGAAGGTTTTGAGGATTGGTGGTACATTTGTTCCTACCCTAGACATTTTGTGTTGACTCTTCCTAAAGGAAATTAAGTAGATGGGCCTGGGTAGCAGCAAGCACCCCAGTATACACAGGAGAGCCTTCTCTACAGGTTCTTAGATCTGCTTTTCTAAAAGGAAAGCAACTTTTGAAGGGTCAATATCTACTTTAATTACATTCACCAACAGAGAAAATGCAAGCAAAGAAATAAAGACCAAAAGACAAGGCTTTTAATGGGAAGAAAAAAACACCAAAATTAATTGATACATTGTAAAATCTGGAAATATGTACACTATATCATACCCCAAGACTTTCCACCTCTGCAAAGAAGAATGGTGTGTGTATCTTCTCATTTTTCCCTTTTAGGACCATACTTCTTCTTTGCAATTTTGAACTTTTAGTTTTGAATGGTTTTTGGTTGTATTTCGTTTACATATTCTATAGCCATTGTGCGCTTTGTTTTCTTGGCTTTTCTTCGTTTACTCTTTATCAGAACGTATAAATCCTTCTATGCCTCTTTATATTCATCATATTCATAATTTTTAAAGCAAAATAAAATAATATTACATCCATTTACCACATCTTGTTTACCCTACTTCCTCAATTAATGGATACCTTCTTTGTTTCCATTTCTTTGCTGCCTCAAAATGCTGATGCAAATATTTTGTTGTTTATTGGAACTTTGTTCTTATCAATAACCTACTTAAGGTATAACCTAGTAGTGGAATGCCAAGGCCCAGTTGTGTGGGAACTTTAGTCCCTTTATTTGCACAGTTCCAACAGGTTTTCCAAACTGGTTGCACTGACTTCATAGCTCAAATAACAAGGTATTTGTATTTATCTTTCTATGCCTCCAACATTGGTTGTTAGGTATAATTCTTAAACATATGTTCATATTTCTGCATAGCTCAAGAAGACATGCAAATACATGCACAAATACACATGCATGTCTATGTGCATACACACATGTATGTGTATAAATATGTGTACTTAACAAACATACCCTATCGTGTGCAGTGTGTGTATGTTTTTGTTTGTGTGTGTGTTTTGTGTACTGAAAGTCTTGTATAATAAGTAACATCTCATTGTATTCAGGAAAATGTTCAATTTTGTGAAAGGTTCTTTGAAATGACTGTAAAATTAATTTTAAAAAATAATTAAATTAAAAAATATTAATTTAAAAACTAGTATGGTCTTTTAGATGTAAAGTAAGTGACATCTCTCTCTCTCTCTCTCTCTCTCTCTCTCTCTCTCTCTCCCTCTTTCTCTTTCTCTTTATCTCTATCTATCTGTCACCCATCATCTATCTATCTATTATATATAAGTTTACACCATAATCTTTAATTTAGGAACATTTGAACTTGATTAACATTTCTACACATATTGGCTATGTGACTCTGGGCAAGTCACTTAAACCTTCAGCATTCCAGAAAACTCTCTAAACCTATAATTTGTGGAATAATAACCCATGTGAATTCACAGAATATGTTTTCTCACAAGAATCTATTACACCAATGAAAAATATATAGGCTCAACCACATATACACACATTTTCCGAAATGATTTTTTTTTTGTAAAGGCACAGAAACTGAACAATAACCATCATTCTTTGAAAAAAACCAATTTTCAACCTCATCTTTCTTGATTATACTGAATTTGACATGAATATTCATAATATTCATTTAACAAAATACACTTCAACACATGTTGCCATACGCAAGGATAGATTATCTATATTAATTGCTTAGAAAGGTAATTAGAATTGATATATGTAGAAATATGCTGATATACCCCATAGCTGCTACTGTAAAAGAAACTTATCTATTTTTTAAGCATAATTGAGCAGGAGTAAAATGAATTACAGACTTAATCACTTTGCTATTCTTCCCAGGGTTGCCTCTTTTTTATGTCTACAAGTTTTGAAATTAATTTGCCAGTCGTTTCAAAGAATCTTTCATAGAATCAAGTGTTCTCCTGAGTATAGTGAGAGGTTATTTGTAATAAGAAGTTTCCACCGCATGGCGTAGGAGTTACTTTAGTGTCTGATATTCTCCTTACAGGCATATTTGAATTTTTGTGTCATTAGATAGCAATTTACCCCATTCACGGCACTGGCAGACACAATGTCAGAGAGTTAATTTATGAAAAAGAATAGATATTATAAAGTGTTCTGTCTGAACATGCCAACACCTTATCTTCTTCACCAACTTCCTCAATGCACATGATTACCTTTCAGGCTGAATGAGGTCTCTCTAGATTGGCCTTAGTAGAAATCAATATACTTAGGATAAATTAGAGACATTAAGCTGATTTGCTAAGAAAAAATCATAGCCTATATCCTAAATGTCTATCAGTTAAATGACTGAGACAGCTGTCAGGTAAATAGATTAGATTACATTTGAAAAGAGCCCAAGTTTCATCCTTTATTATGCCTTGAATATAACTGATAGGCTGAATTCCTAGGTTTCAGTCCATTCAAATCAAAAATATATTTTCAAAAAAAAAATTAGGGAGGACAGAGCTCTGTGTAAGAGATTTTGTTTTCTCTTTTTATCCTCTCATATCATTCTCTGCTATAGCTAAATGTTGCTTTCTACTTGCCAATAGATCAACACTCTGGCATCTGGACATGAAAATGGTACATGCATGTGGAAAGTTGGAGATTGAAAAGACTCCTTTCTTTTCAGCTCTTTAGAAGGAATAAAAGGGGAAGAATGCTGATGCCTCCATCATCACCTCTTTAACCTCATAGAAGCACATTAATGCAGTAGATTCCACAAAAGAAACATTGCTCTTAACCTGAAGAATACTACTTTCATCCTGATGCATACTTTTGAACATGCTAGAGAATTGAGATATTCAGATTCCCTCTGGCAATTTTTACAAATATAGAAAGAGCATGTAAATATATCTTGGCCTGCCACTGCAACCGCTTTCTTTCAGTCCTGTCTACTTCATCAACGTTTCCACTAGTGAGGGAGGCAAAGAAGAACTGTGATTAACATTATTTCAAAACCCCAATAGTAGAAGTTCATGAGTTTACTCATGCATATTCCAAACATGCCACAAGCATGTCTTATATAAAAATGTCAGTATTGGAGTTTACCTGTTCAGGAGCTCTAATAAGATACTCACTCGAGAAGAGTTTCTATTTTTTAAATTGAGATTCACAGGTCTTTCACTGACCAATCTTTCTCTCCTTTCATTCTCTTTTTTTCCATTTCATCCTTTCCTTTTCCACTTCAGATAAGAGTATAGTACCAAATCTTCACTTGTTCTGGTACCTTTCTTTCTTTTAAATTCAGTGACATTTATCTACTATACTCCTTTTCAATTTATGTTTTTATGCCATGTTCTTTGGTGTGCCTCTTTAAGGATATGCCATAAGGATGTCTGACTAAGCTCCAAGTGTCCCACAACACCTGCTTTAACTGCCTTCATGGCCATTACAGCCAACTGTTCTCATCCTTCCATTCTCAAGGGGCTACTCAACTAGACTTCAGTGACTCTAGAAGAAAAAGTAAGGTTGAGGACTTTGTACAACTCTCCCTCACTTAACTCCAATTCATGTGCAAATCAAACATTACTTCATGAAGTTATTGGTCCACTTCAAAAACAAAGGAAAAACAAAGTCTATAAAGAATTCCTAGGAATGTGGTGCCAGGCCTAGAGGCCTGTGTGAGCTACCCGAGTCTTTCTTACCTCACCTCCTGAGGTCTTCGGCTGGCCAAAACCGGATGCACATATGAGAGAAAGGACGTTCCAGAGTCGAACAAGGGTTGAGCTTTATTTCAGGGTCTAGTTACAAGTGCAGGGGGGTCTTCCTTAGGAGGAAGAGGGGGAGATTTCCTAAGGAGGCTAGGATCTTAAGGGCTTGGAAATAGAAGTACAAGCGGGGAGAAAGGGGGAGGGGAGAGAGAGAAGAGAAGAGAAGCGGAGCCTACTGTCCTCTTGGCTCCTTATGTGCTAAGAGAGCTTTCAGCCTTCCTCAATCCTACTTAACCTTCAGCCGCACAGTTTGCATCTCAATACCGTGCTGTTAGGTAACTAGGTGTGCTCCAATCCGGGACAATCTCGAGGGCAGGGAGACTCCACCCATCACGTATCTCCCGGGGAGAGGCGGAAATACCCGAGCTAGCCAAGCTAGCTCAGTCTGACCTTCTCGAATCCCCGCTGTTCATGGAGGGCCTCGTAAGACTCTAAGATTTAGAAGTCCCACTTTTACCCGCCCGAGACCGTCCACACGGAATTGAGCTTCCAATCCCAACAATGTGGATTTTCAAAGCAAGAAGGATAAATTGTTCTAGTCGATTAAGCTTTGTCAAACAATCTGAGTCATTAAAAAAAAAAAAAACTCAGAAAACAAGACTTTGCTGTCAGGGCCTTTTCTAGCTCTATTCCAACAAATGAATGTTAAGATATAACCTTATATAGTGAATGGAGTGCTGCCTCTGGTACTTCCTATGTGTGTTACCCCATGCACTACCCCTTAATTCTTCTTGGCCAAAGGTATTCCTGTGGGAAATGGAGAACTTAATTGGAATGGATTCTTAGGTAACTTCTTTCTCAAAATTTATGACTCTGTAATCGCTTACCCTTTGATTGCTATCTGAATGTTTAAAATTTAGTTCCCATTGATCAGAGCATAGGTTGAATTCTCTCCTTTCCTCTGTTTTTTTAAAGGGATGATTGCATTTGTCATAACTGTTGAATGTCCAGTTATTTTCTGTGATGAAAAGGATGAGGTTTGCAGGATATGCAAATCAGTTTTATTTAATTTTAAGAATATTCTTGCAACACGAAAGATTTGCTTACCCTTGCTGCCAACAAGTTGTGTTGTTTAATATAATTTTTACTGTAGATTGTCTTATTCCATACACTTCTCTCACTAGATCCACCTACAAACAATTTTCCTACATGATTACCTGAAGTAGATTGTCAAATTTTCTTTTTAATGACTTTTAAAAATATAATATTTCCCTTGATTACATGTAAAAACAATTTTGACATTTGGGTTTTTTTTTTTTGAATTTTGAGTTGCAAAATCACGTCCTACTTTTCCTTCCCCCTTATTAAGAAAGCAAGCAATTTAACATGCTTTATACTTGTGGAGTCATGCAAAATACATTTCTTTGTAAGTCATCAAGAAAAATAAAGTACAGAAAAAATATCTTGAATTGGTGTTCAGACTCCACCTGTTCTTTCTCTGGAGATGGAAAGTACCTTTCATCATAAGTCTTTTACAATTGTCTTGGATAATTGTGTTGCTGAGAATAGCTATGTTATTCACAGTAGATCATCATATAATATTGCTGTTACTATGTATAATGTTCTCCTTGTTCTGCTCATTACATTCAGCAAGTTCATGTAAGTCCAGGTTTTTCTGAGAGCATCTTGGTTATCATTTCTTATATCACAATAGTATTCCATCACAACCACATACAACTTTTTCATTTATTCCCCAATTGATAAACATCTACTCAGTTTCCAATTTTTTGCCACCACTAAAAGAGCTGCTATAGATAGTATACATGTATGTCATTTTCCTTTTTTTAAAAAATATCTTTGGAATAGAGACCTAGTAGTGGTACTGCTTGGTCAAAGCACATTTTAAAAGAAAGCCTTATGGATAATAATGCAATAATATGACATAGGACACCAGAAGATATGATACTCTTTTTTAACAACCCAAAAAGTGACTCTTCACATGAATATCACTAGAGAGTCAACATAAAAATTGGATTGATTAAATACTTTTCAGCTAAAGGTGAAGAACCTCTGTACAATCAATTAAAACTAGACTTTATTCTGACTGTTGCTCAGATCATGAGCTTCTCATGGTAAAATTTATACTTAAATTTAAGAAAGTAGGGAAAGTCATTAGATTATATAGGTATGATGTAAATGACATACCTTATGGACATGAAATGGAAGTGATAAAAAGATTTAACAGATTAAATCTAGTAGAGAGGGATTAAATCTGGAAAATTCTTTTTAATAAAATGATATTTTTTCGTAAAACTTGGAATCAGTCAAAAGGACACACTCAAGGACCTACAAGGCCACATATGATCCCGAGGCTGCAAGTTCCTCACTCCCAGTGGTTATTGATCTAGAGCCAGAAATCCTGGAGAATGAATTTAAATGGGCTTTAGCATGTGCTGTTCAAAATAAGATTATTGGAGGTGATGGAATTACAGCTGAGCTATTTAAAATCCTAAAAGATGATGTTGTTAAAGTGAGAAATTTGGAAAATTCAGCAGTTTAAATCTCAGTCATAAAGAATGGCAATGTCTTATAATATTCAGATTACTGAACATTTATGCTCATTTTACATGAAAGCAAGGTTATATTTGGGATTCTGCAAGCTGGGTTTCAACACTACATGAACCATGAATAATTGAAAAGCAGACTGTTTATTTTTAAATTTATTTATTTTTGGTTTTCAGCATTCATTTCCCCAGAATTTTGAATTTCAAATTTTCTCCCCATCTCCACCCCGCCCCCACTCCAGGACAGCATCTATTCTGATTACCCTTTCCTCCAATCGACCTTCCCTTCTATCATCCACCCCTCTCTTATCCCCCTCCCTTCTATTTTCCTGTGGGGCAAGATACATTTCTATACCCCATTGCCAATATATCTTATTTCTTAGTTGCAGGTAAAAACAATTTTTAACATTCATTTTTAAAGCTTTGAGTTCCATATTCTTTTCCTTCCCCTCCCCTTATCCACCTTCATTGAAAAGGCAAACAATTTGAAATAGGTTATATATGTGTAGCCATAAAAACTTCCATAAGTCCTGCTGTGAAAGACTAATTATATTTCCTTCTATCCTATCATGCCCATCATTTATTCTCTTCTCTCCTTTGACCTGTCCTTCCACAAAAGTGCTTGCTTCTGATTTCCTTTTTCCCCAATCTGATGTCCTTTCTAATATCCCCCCCACCCCATTTCCTTCTGCCCTCCTTTTCTGTAGGGTAAGATAAACTTCCATATTCATTTGAGTAGGTATGTTATTCCCCCCTGAAACCAAATCCAGTGAAAGGAAGACTCACTTATTCCCTCTTTTCTTCCCATTGTTCCCTTCCATTGTAAAAGCTCTTTCTTCCCTCTTTTATGCGAGATGATTCACTACATGCTACCTCTCCCTTTCTCTTAGTACATTCCTCTCAATACTTAATTTTCTTCTTCAGATACTGTCCCTTTATATTCAACTCACCCTGTGCACCTCTCTCTCTTTCTTTCTTTCTCTCTCTTTTTCTCTCTCTCTCTCCATGTGTATATATATATATATATGTGTGTGTGTGTGTGTGTGTGTTTGTATGTGTTTATGTACATATATGTGTATATATATATAGATAGATAGAGATAGATAGATAGAGATATATATATTCTCTCCAACTATCCTAATACTGAGAAACATCTCATGAGTTACAAATATCATATTTTCATGTAGGAATGTATACAGTTTAATGTTAATAAGCCTCTTATGGTTTCTCTTTCCTGTTTACCTTTCCATGCTTCTCTTGATTCTTATATCTGAAAATCAAATTTTCTAATCAGCTCTGGTCTTTTCAATAAGAATGCTTGGAAATTCTCTATTTCATTCAAATTCCATTTTTTCCCAGAAATATTATACTCAGTTTTGCTGGGTAAGTGATTCTTGGTTTTAATCCTAGCTCCTTTGATCTCCAGAACATCATATTCCAAGCCCTTTGATCCCTTATTGTAGAAGCTGTTAAATCTTGTGTGATCCTGATTGTGTTTCCTCAATATTTCAATTGTTTCTTTGTAACTGCTGGTAATATTTTTTCTTTTACCTGGGAACTCTGGAATTTGGCTACAACATTCCTGGAATTTTCCTTTTGGAGTCTCTTTTAGGAGTTGGTCTGTGGATCCTTTCCATTTCTATTTTACCCTCTGGTTCTAGAAAATCAGAACTCTGCTTTATTAGGCTCTGTTTTGAACATGACTTTCAGGTAGTTCAACAGTTTTTAAAATATCTTTCCTGGATTCATTTTCCATGTCAGTTGTTTTTCCAAGGAGAAGCTTCACATTGTCTTCACTTTCTTTCATTCTTTTGGGTTTGTTTAAAAATTTCTTGATTTCTGATAAAGCCATTAGCTTCCATTTGCTCCATTTTAATTTTTAAAGAATATTTTATTCAGTGAGCATTTGGACCTCTTTTTTTTTTCCATATGACCCATTTTTCCATTTTAAGGCATTCTTCTCCTCATTGGCTTTTTGGACCTCTTTTACCATTTGGGTTAGTCTAATTTTAACCCTGTTATTTTCTTTAGCATTTTGGGGATCTCCTTTAGTAAGCTGCTGACTCATTTTTCATAATTTCTTGCATCACTCTCATTTCTCTTCCAAATTTTTCCTCTACTTCTCTTATTTGATTTTCAAAATCCCTTTTGAGCTCTTCCCTGGTCTAAAATCAATCCATATTTTTATTAGAGGCTCTGGATGCAGATGTTTGACTTTGTTGTCTTCTTCTGGTTGGATATTTTGATCTTCCTTGTCACCAACAACATAAAAAAATAACTCTTTCCCTGCAAAGTAGGAATCTATAGTCTGTTTCTTTTCCCCCATTTGCTCATTTTTCCAGTCAATTACTTGACTTTTGACCTTTTTGTTAAGTGGAGGGCTTCAAAGGCAATCTTTGCTTCAGTAATGGCTGTTGCTACCCTGGGGTTAGGGCTAGGGCTGGGACAGGGGCTAGTTCCAGGTCCACGGCTGGAGACTGGACTGGGGCTGAGACTGGTGCCAGACCACATTCCCCTCTCAGCCAAGTGAGAGATCCTTCCCACTGACCACTGAAGCTGTCTTTGGTATTTGTGGGTTGAGAAGTCTGGAAACCACAGAAGCCTCCAACGTTTCAGTCCCCTACAGCCTGCTCTAGTTCCAATCATACATGCTGAACTGTGCTCTACTCTGAACCTGGTATGATAGTCCCTTCCTGTCAACTTCCAGATTGTCTTGGATTATAAATTTGTTTCATTTCATCATTTTGTGGCTTCTGCTGCTCCAGAATTTGTTTGGAGTCATTTTGTACACATTTTTTGAGGTGTTTGCAGAGAGAGTGTTATCAGATCCCTGATTCTACTCTGCCATCTTGGCTCCATCCTCCAGATATTTTTTCAAAGATTCAGAGGAACTAGAGACCAAATTGCCAACATTAAGAGTTCCAGAAAAATAAATCAACTTCTGCTTCATTAAGTACACTAAAGATTTTGCCCGTGCAGATCACAATAAAATATGGCAAAATTGCAAAAAAAAAAAAAAAAAAAAAAGATGTACAAAATCATCATACTTATGTCCTTAGGAACCTGTAAATGGATCGAGAAGCAATGGTTAGAATAGAAAATAGAACAACTGATTGGTTTAATATGGGGAAACAAGTATGACAAGGCTGTATATTTTCAACTTATTTATTTTTCTTGTGTAGAGTACCTTGTGTGAAATGCCAGAAAGAGTAAATGAAAAGCCAGAATTAGGTTGCCAGGAGAAATATTAACAATATCAGATATGCAGATAATACCACTCTGAGAGCAGAAAGAGAAGAATTTGGAAGCCTCTTGATGAGAATAAAAGAGGTACATGTAAAAACTGGCTTGAATAACATAAAGCAACATCATACCAACTGATGTCTCATTTCCTGGAAGACAAAGGGATTAGAAGTGGAAGCACTGTGAGATTTTGTGTTCATGGGTTAAAAGATCACTATAGATGGTCACAGCAGTCATGAAATTAAACACTTTTGCTACTTGGAAGGAAAGTTATGAGAAATTTCAACAGTATACTAAAAAGCAGAGATATGTCCTTGCCAACAAAGATTGGCAAAGTAGAGCCAAAACTATTGTTTTCCTATAGTTATGTATGGCTGTAAGAATTGAAATATAAGGAAATTTGAGGATGGATACTTTCAAACTATGTTGCTAGAGAAGACTTTTGAGAGTCCCTTGTATAGCAAGGAAATCAAATCAGTCAATATTTTAATTAACTGAGGCTATTCACTAGAACATTAAATAGTAAAGCTGTAACTTTAATATTTTGACCAAATAATGAGAAAACTGGATGCACTGGAAAATGACTTGGGAAATACTGAAGACAAAAAATGATGGCAGAGGATGAGATTTAAAGAGAGTGTAATGGAAGTAAAACACATGAACTTGAAGAGACTGTGGGAGACAGTGAACAACAGAAGGGCATACCATGTTATGGTTCATGGTATACAACTGAACAACAAAACAACAGATTTCTCATGTTCTTCCAATAGTGTTGCCTTTTTATTTTAGTCAATTTTTCTTCTCTTCTTTCTCCTTCTTCTTCTTCTTCTTCTTCTTCTTCTTCTTCTTCTCCTTTTTCTTCTTGTTTTTCTTCTTCTTTGCATTCTGATTCTGTCATTTTTTTTGTCAGAGAACTATTTTTGAATATGTTCTTAAATTTATTTTAAATTATGCAACTTTTTCATTTTTTTTTTTTGTTTTTCCTTGTGAGATCTAATCTCTGTATTTATTTCTTTGACATTTTTTTACCTAATTCTTCCGTTACTCTTCTGACCCATTTTAGGGACTCTTTAAATGGCTTCATTTTCACTCCCAGAGGCCTTAAAGAGATATGTTTTTGTTGCAGTTTTACTATTCTTGGTGGATTGTAACTCACTTTCTTTGGCTGTAAGGTAATTGATTATTGAGATGGCTCTTTTCTTTGACTGGTTGGTTATTTTGCCTGCTCATTCAGCTTTATCTATATTTGTCATACACTGTGCATGCTATACCTTTCTATACCTTGCAATAATAAATCTTACTATTAAGCCTTTCTCTTCTACAAACCTATTACTGATGTATCTCTTCCCCAGCCTCAGACTCTGTTGTTTATTCTTATTTTTCTCAGACCACCAGGTTGGGATAAGATCTGTGACCCTTGAGGAGTGAGAGTGATGTCAACACCCTTCTATAGAGAGACTTCAAGAGATCCTTGTATTTGAATCCCTTCTGCCTCTTCCCAGTCTTAATAAGTAAAAGAAAATCTGGGTTCCATCTATCTGACTTTCGTCACTTTTAGAATGATGATGGAAGAGTTTATTGCATAGGGGTTGGAAGACTTAGAGGACAACAGCTAAAAAGAAATCGCCAAAACACAACAAAACAAAAGAAAAAAAAGCAGAATTCACATCTTGAAGAATGTCATGGATCCTAATTCAGAAATCTAATAAAAGACAATCTTTCTCAGAACCTTCAATTGGTCTGTGTCCTCTAGTAAGGCAGCCATGAGTAGTTCCTCTGAACTCCGATCTTTAATTTATCTTTAGGGCGCTATCTATTTGGAAAATTTCTCACATTCTTATTAGATTGGCATGCTCTCTTATGTCTACTTCTGGGTAAATGATTTTTTTTCTCCTTCACATACATATAAATACACATTCATATATGCATATGTTTTTAGGAGCTGTAATCTCATCTGTTAAAGGAACTCTCAGTGTCCAAGCTCCCTTCACTGATGTATTTAGGCCTGAGATACTTAGAGGTTAAGTGATTTATCCATGATCACAAGTATCCCAATGGGCAGCATGTTATTCTAAGGCAAGTCTCTAACATCTAAACTCTGTCTCTTGCTTTCCCCCATATACAGGCATACAGAAATGATTGTATATATTGATATAATCTCTTTTTGTTATAATTTTGACAAATGACATGGAAATGAAGAAAAGAATAAGTAAAGCAAATTTAGCGATGAAGAATATAAATATGGAGCAATTTTAGCCATTTTGTGAATCATTTTTTAAAAATATATAATTTTTGCTTTCTTTTCTTTGTAGAAATAATAGAAATGAAAACATTGATTTGTGAATTGATTCCAATGTGTCAGTAATTTTTTCAAAAAAAATTCAATTCAGTTGCCCAAGTGATTTTTATAAAGCATAGATCTGACCATCTCCCCCTTTTTCTAAATGAATCCTGGTAGCTTCCTACTATCTCCAAGATCAAGTATAAAACTTGTTTGGAATCTGTAGCTTTACATAACTTGGTCCATTCTTAACTCTTTAGTCTTACATTTTATTTCCTTTCCCATGTACTATTATCTAGTTACCCTGGCTAATTTGGTGAATATTGATCACACCCTATTTTACAGCTCCTTAGCTTTGTACTGGTTAACCCCCATGCCTAGGGGCACGAGACAATAACGCATTGAAACAAACTAACAAAAGAAACAAAATTTAAAAACAACAACACTTGTTGACTGACCTATAATACATCAGACTCATGAAATCAATCTATCACATGGAGAAGAAATAATCTTACTGACTATGAGTGAGTGCATTCATGGTATTAATGACAAATGTAGTAGGTATTTAATAAATATCAATTTAATTGATTTTGTGTGAGATTCCTGTGGTAAGAAGGTAGAGAAGAAAACCATAGAAGATAGACTCCTCAGTGAGTCACCTGCTCTTCCAGCTCATGCAGCTCTCCAACTGTTTCAATGGAAGCAAGTGCTGGACTTGGTAAGAGTGGAGAGAATGTCAAACTCAATGCCAGGTCAACACAAATATGAATCTTGTGCTTTACATTTACAAACTCTGTGGCTATGGATGCGACTCAACCTCTCTGAGCATCACTTTCCTCATCTGGTTATTTGGAATAATAAAGAGTGTAAGTGCCTACCTTGCAGAATAGCTATGAGGCTCAAATGAGAAAATTTATGTAAAGTGCTTTGCAAACTTTTAAGCACTCTTTTAATGTCTGCTATTAACTAATCACAGGATTATAGATTTATAACTAGAAGGGACCTCAGAGGATATTTAGTCCAATGATATCACTTTATAGATTAGGAAATTGAAGCCCAGGAACATTAAATGACTTATCCACCATCCCACAGGTGCTAAATAGTACATTTGAAATTTGGACCTAGGTTGTTTGACTCTAATTCTTTCCTCCACAGCTGGTCACTTTTCTTTTTATGTACCTAGGAGAGAGAATACCTTAGCCACATCTTAATTATCAGTCAGAATTTCAGGCTTGATATAAATAGCTGACAGAAAGATCAGGGTGTAGGAGAGGTACTTGGGATTCAGTGGCGGGTGATAATAGCAGAATGCCAAGGGCAAATCAGACTTATTTTATACTTGCCTGAGATCAACACTCTCTGTATCGTTCATATCCCTCTTGTGGCCCTTTGTAGCAATATGTTTTACATTGTTGAGTTTAGTATTACAATTATGATTAATTTGTCAAGTGTCTGTTGTGGTCTAGGTGCTGGTGACACAGGCAAAAGTGAAACAATTCTTGTCTTCTAGAAGCTAATATGAGATATGATGATAATGATGATAAGAATATGCCGATATAATGATCATAAAATTATGAGATAGTGATATGATGATAATGATATTTAAAACACACCTGTTTCCACTAAATTCGTAGCCTGATACTTGTTAATGTGGAAATAACAATGTGAGGCAGGACCAACGTTTCCCTGACAGAACTTTTTTCCTCTGACCCACAACATAGGGAGGCTTTACTTAAAAGAAGGAATAAAGAAGCCCCTGGAACCTGATTGGCCTTTACATTCCCTGATGAAGTTTTCCTAATGATTTAGGGACATAAAGTCACAGCCACATAGAATCTAGACTTCTCAGAACTGGTGGGTAATTAAGGCCTCAGAAATTGCTGCTCCCAAATAACTTGCTAATCAAAGATATTTATGTGAGGAAACAAGAGAGGTCCCATTTATGAAAACTGAAGATAAATGTCATTGTTTCTTTTTTATTGTGTTAGGAAACTTCCCTTTGTTAAATGTTCAAGGCCTCATGAGTGTCTCGTTTTATTGCAAAATAAAACTATAACTAAGTGAGCTTAGGCATATCAAAGAAGCTCCTTTGGCATCCTGTGTTTGAGAATGCTTTATCAGTAGAGCTCTATTTCTTATAGGTCTAACGAAGCTAGAAAAGCATGTAGTGTAGGTCCAAGGATAGATAATACAGCTGTTTTCTGAGGACTAACAGCTAAGTTTAGAGAGGTTGTGTATCAGGTAGTCTACAAGGAATAAATTTTTCAGCTGTAGCATCTTCAAAGTTGTAGAGGGGTTACAATCATCATCCATGCAGGGAATAACCACCTCTAGAAAAATCATGAATCCTTGGAGAATTCAAATGAATATAGCATTTTTTGATTTTTCAAGGTGCTTGGAAAATCCTAACATTTCTATAAGGTAGACATGCAGAGGTTTTCAGTGTAAAATGATGGATATTGCTCACTTTGGAACCAAAAGACTTGGGTCTAAGTTTATGTGACACTAAGTAATTTGTTAAACTTCAGCTTTCCTTTTGGTAAAATGGGGGTTATTATACATGCCCTACCTTTCTCATAGGAGAATGTTAGGAGATGAATTTGTAAAAATGTAATCTCCTACAGAAATTTTTTATTTATTATCTACATTGACAGAAGTCTCCTCACTGCATCAAGACTTGCTTATGGCTCTGAACATATTCGGTGATGTGAATGTCAGAGCCACAGCATCCAAAAGTAACACTTAGACTTTTAATTTAGTCTCAGTGTAAAAAAAAAAATATCATGGTCAGAACTGTGGGCCCTGATGTTCTTAACACTATATGCTACAATGAGCCTAATGCTGTGAAATTGCATTTCTGGATAAAGAAATAATAAAAATCTTACAGGAATAAGGTCCAAACTCTAATTGTTCCTTTTTTCATCCTTCAAATAGCTCAGATGAGATAATATTTTTTTAGCAGTGGGTGGGGAATAATAATACTCAAGATTTTCTAAAATGGTCATTTATGGTTGCCTAATGTCTGGAATATAAGGGTTCATTAAATAAAATAAAGGAGTAACACTAGGCTTTTCAAATCATAAATCTAGGTTGAAGGCTTGAAGTGTGAGTCTTATTTTTTTTCCTAAGATGCCACTGGTAAGTCTGGGTACCAAATTTCCAGGAAATGAGACCCAAGACCATGTGACTGTTATATGTTATAAATCCAGTTTGGGGTTCAAATGGGAGAACCTTGCTTGGCTTCTCTTGCACTACCAATTATATTAACAGATGTTTAAAGAGGAGTGTTCCAAATCCAAGTCATCTGTTTGATTTTTCAGCATCTTTTTTTTTTCTACTCACATATGTCAAAACAATTCTGAACAGCATGATTTCCAAACAGCCAGTAATTCGTAAGAGAAACAGTCTTAAAAAGCAAATGTAATTAACTAAGCAAGTAAAATGTATATACAATTAGAACTCATCCAAGTAGAAAAAGAATTTCAGTTCTGAGTATGAAGGGGACATATTTAACAGGCTTCAAGGGAATGTTTATTTCCACAAATTTCAATATTACCATCTCTTGTTTTCATATGCACTTCTAAGATGATTCCTATAATACTGTAAAGAAAAGTCTGGTTTTGTGGTTGGGCATAAATTGTGTGTCCTTCCATGATTTGCTTTCAGAGTTGTGTGAATGGTGCTACAAATGTAGACATTAGGCATCTGAGAATATAACTAGGACTTGATCATTGTAAATAATGAATCCCCTGAAGTAGAGGCATTATTCAATTAGACTCTGCATATATCTATTGATCTTGAAGTAATGCCCATATTTGACATAACTATAACTTCAAATAGTGGGAATTAGAAAACTTGTGGCCACAAAGATTCATTTTTGGCACTATTTGAGACCGGGCTATAAAAGGAACTGGAGTCCAGGCATGTCAATCAAAGTGTTGATGTTGCAAGTGCCTTAGTGTGGTTCTAGCCCTGTGTATTACGCATCATTTTTTTTTAAAGTCAAGAGCATCCACATTGATGAATAACTAGGTAGTTTGTTGGCATACCAGCTGATGAAAATGAGTATCAATATTTTTAGAATATTCTCTGGACTAAATACCCTAACCTAATGCTTTCCCCAATCTTTTTATAATCAGGATATCATAGTGTGTGTTGGGGGAGGGGGTCAAATAGACATCAGCAGGTTACTGAGTCCCAATTGCAGTATAGCAAGTATGTTAAAATAGAACAACTCTAAGAGGATCTTTCTTTGCAGATTTCCAAACCCCAAGCAGTACAAGGACCAAGGGGAATGGTATACCTGTGATTCTAGGGTAGAGAAGTACTTGCACAGGTAATGTGGAAATAAAAAGAAATTTGTTGGCTATCTATCCTTTATTCTTATCAGTTGGGTGAGGAAGAACTTCAAGGTTCTGTAATGTAAGTGTCTCTGGTGAATCATTTTAATCTATCTCCTTTCCTCAAATTCGTGAGAAACTTGTGGTATTGAGCTTGTAGAAATAGAACCATGGCCAAAACTCTAGACCCTAGGGGTGGCCCTGACCTTCCACAGAGCATAGTGAGAGAATTAATTATTAAAGGAAATTTCGTTTAGGTAGACTCCAACTGTGAGATTTCCCCCCGCTCTAAGATTTCCTGTGTAACACACAATCCCCACTTGACAAAATATAGAACAAAATGAAGGATGTGAAAGAAATCTGAAGTTTCAAAGTGAATATATACATACGATATGGTTGTGGTTAACAGTAAAATTAGCAACAGCTAGGAAAATATGAAATCACTTTTGCTAAAGAAATAAGTTTCTAATAAAAACATTATTGACATCTAGCACTGTGCCTTACACTTAGTAGGAAGTCAGTAAATAGTTTTAAATGGTTATTGACATTTGGGTGTTTGTGTGAACAAAGGCAGATGGAAAACTAGGCAATTATGTGGATTTTAAAAAAAAAAATCTATGCCCATATTCAATCACAAAACAGAGCTAGTTGCTTTCCTTAAATGATATAAAGGAATTTACTATATCTTCATGGAAAGGAATTTATTAAGGGTCACATAAAAATGATTATGCATGATCTGTGAAGTTATTGCACTACTGATAAACACCTCATCAACAGAATTTATTTGATTTCATTTATATGTATTTTAAAAAAATGTAAAGTTTTGATCATTTGTCAGGGAATAAAGGAAAAAGTAAAATGCTACACTATACATAGGGGGTTGAGCAGGATAGTTAGAAATCAAATGTGGTTTTCAGTGGAAATGTTGGTGACTTACCAAAAACATAGAGAGACAGAGGAGTTGGGAACATATAAAATCAGGACAGTCATCAATTTTCTATTTTAAATATTCAAGAAATCTTACTTGACAAGTTCTTCTTAGGACTTTAAAATTGAATTTTCATTTATGTCTATTTTCCATTGAGCATTTTAAATTTAGTAAACTTTTTTGGTTTGTTTCCTTAACTTTTACCTTGACACAATGCTAGCTGTGGACATTCATGAACTTTCATATAATTAGCTCTGCAAAGATGGTAATTAATTGCTGTCACTGATTCTCACACATTTGTGGGAAGGACATGACATGAATAATAATTCTTTTACTTTTTTTTGTTACCTCAAATCTAATAAACTAGTAATTAAAATGACTTAAAAAGTTTTGGGGGAATAATACATTTATACATGATATTCCTATTTGTACAATTTAATAGATATAACAATGTTAGACGATATTAAATATAAACTTGTCACACATACTTTCAGTGTCTATGAAATTGAAATTTTAGGTTATTCCCTCAGTCCATTTTTAAACAGTGAAAACAAAGAGTTATTTCTATTATTCTAAAATCTATGTTGATTTTGGACAGAAATACACACACGTACGTAGACACACACTCATATATAGAGCTGTATGTGTATGCATGTGTGTACGTAATCAAATTTCCCAAGTGCTGCTTGTTGTAAAAGTAAGCTGAAATCTCAAATATCACCAGTAAAGATTGAATGGATGTTTTTTCCTTTTTCAGAAACTTTTTTTTCTTTCTCTCTATATAAATAATCCCTTTGTGAAGCTGAGCGATTGCTTTGGCACAAATGGTACTAAAGTATAAAAAATTAATTCCGTTCACAGAAGATGGTTAAAGCCTGACACGTTTTATGCTAAAAGTAAATATAGGTCTATTACTGTATTTTTCTTGAGCTTCCACAGTCTTTCACTAAACATATTATCTCTAATATCATTGAAAAAACACATATGCTCTACCATGCATATATCTACATCCATATCTATATTTTGCCTTTTCCTGCAAAGTGAATATGTTACTATCTGATAATTACTAGTGTCAAGCAAGCAGGTTACCAGGTTGCTGCTTTAGAATGACTTTAGACCCACCAGATCACACTTTAGAACTGAAATAAGGCAACAATGGGGTTTGCACAGCAAGTGACTGCCACAGTAGATTGTTCATAGTTCAGACACTGTGTTACAAATATTATCTCAGTAGGTACTACTATTATACCCATTATTATCCCCATTTTACAGTTAAGGAAACTGGGTCAAACACAAATTAAAGGACATACTCAGTGTCACACAGCTAATATTTTTGTTCAAATTTGAATTAAGGTCGTCCTGAAACTAAGCCCAGCCACCAACCTATGTTCTATATCTAATATAGTTTCATATTCCCTTCCTCCTACAATTTTTCTTTGGTAACCTTTCTAAAAATAGATCAATATCTCTAGGCTGTATGTAATTGAGGTCAAAGTACTTTGTGAAAAGTTTAAAATACTAGGGTTATATACTTATTCCGATCAACAGAAACAGTTCACACTTTCACTCTTTAATATTTAAGACTTTAATATTTAATTGACTCACTTCTTTATCTCTGAAAATGCCCAGTTTTTCTTTCTCTCTTCCCCCTTCACTTTCTAAACTATTAAGAAGAGAAAAACCTTCTATTTGTAATCCCATAGCAGGAATTTTTTAATGCTTAGGTATACCAATGAGAGATGGTGATTCTACACATAAACACAGTGACACAAATACATGCATGGATGTGTGGATACGTATACGTTTATATATCCATATACATATATACGTGTCCGTGCTTGGGTGTGTGTGTGTGTGTGTGTGTGTGTGTGTGTGTGTGTGTGTGTGTGTGTGTATCTGGTCCTGTAAATTAACTGATGTCAGGACTTCTCATTGAGAAATCTCTGTACAATTAAATTTTCACCTGCTCCATAACATTTGAAGTATTTGAAGTTGCCTAGGACAATTAGTCACTTAAACATTTATTAAGTTTTTACTACGTACTAGACATTGTGTGAATATCTAAGGTTACAAAAAAAGGCAAAAACAGTGCCTTCTTTGAAAGAGTTGACCTGTGCCATACCAATTAAACTATCAGACAATTTTTTTCTAGAGCTGGATAAAATAATATCAAAATTCACCTGGAAGAACAAAAGGTCCAGAATATCAAAGGGACTAATGAAAAGAAATGCTAGGGAAGGTGGCCTAGATCCACCAGATCTCAAATTGTACTGTAAAGCAGCAATTATCAAAACCACTTGGTATTGGCTAAGAAACAGAAGGGTAGACAAGTGGAACAGACTTGGCACTCAAGACATAGTAGGCAAGAAATATAGCAACCACCTGTTTGATCAACCCAAGGACCCCAGCTTCTGGGATAAGAACTCACTGTTCTACAAAAGTTGCTGGGAAAACTGGATAACAATGTGGCAGAAAGTAGGCATAGACTCATGCCTAACACCATACACAAGAATAAAGTCCAAATGGATACATGATCTAGGTGTAAAGATTGATACCATGGACAAACTGGAGGAGCAAGGAATAGTGTATTTAATAGATTTATGGAGAAGGCAAGAATTTTTTACTAAAGAAGAGATAGAAAGTATTATGAAATGCAAGATGGATAATTATGATCATTAAATTGAAAAGTTTTTGCACAACCAAACCCAATGAAACCAAAATTCAGAGGGATGTAGTAAATTGGGAAAGAATTTTTACAGCTAATCTAGGGGATAAAGGCCTCATTTCTAGAATATATAGAGAACTGAGTCAAATGTACAAGAGTACAAGTCATTCCCCAATTGATAAATGGTCAAATGATATGAACAGGCAATTTTCAGAGGAAGAAATTAAAGATATCTATAATCATATGAAAAAATGCTCTAAATCACTTTTGATTAGAGAGATGCAAATCAAAACAACTCTGAGGTACCACATCACACCTATAAGATTGGGAAGCATGACAGAACAGGAAGATGATAAATGTTGGAGAGGATGTGGGAAAGATAGAACACTAATATATTGTTGGTGGAGCTGTGAGCTGATCCAACCACTCTGGAGAGCAATTTGGAACTATGCCCGAAGGGCTACAAATATATGCATACCCTTTGACCTAGCAATATTGCTTTTAGGACTATATCCCTAAGAGATCATAAAAACTGGAAAGGGCCCCACATGTACAAAAATATTTATAGCAGCACTCTTTGTAGTTGCCAAAACCTGGAAGTCAAGGGGATGCCCATCAATTGGGGAATGGCTGAATAAATTATGGCATATGAATGTAATGGAGTACTATTGCACCATAAGAAATGATGAACAAGAAGACTTCAGGGAGGCCTGGAAGGACTTACATGATCTGATGCTGAGCAAAAGGAGAAGAACCAGGAGAACTTTGTGCACAGCAACGACCACGGTGTGTGAAAGTTTTTTCTGGTAGACTTGGAACTTCATAATAATGCAAACACTTAAAAAAAAATCCCAATGGTTTTCTAAGGCAAAATGCCTTCCACGCTCAGAGAAAGAACTATGGAATTCATTTGCAGAATGTAGCAGATCGTGTGTGTGTGTGTGTGTGTGTGTGTGTGTGTGTGTATGTGTGTGTGTGTGTTATGTTTTGATTTGTTATATGACTTCTATTTATTTTAGTTCATCTACATAGCATGACTATAGTGAAAACATATTCAATAGGAAAGTATATGTAGATCCTATATAGAATTGTATGCTGTCTTGGAAAAGGAGGGGAATTATGGGGGGGTAGGTGTGGGGGGTTAAAATCTAAATTTTATGGTAGTGATTATAGAACATTAAAAAATAAATAAAATTAAATTAAAAAAAGAAAAAAGAGTTGACATTCTGATGTCAAGGAAAAAATAGTACAAATAGGTATATAGAGGATAAATTGGTGTCAGTCTCATAGGGAAGGCACTAGGATGGTGGAGGCAAGGAGAGAAGCAAGGAAAGCTCCCCACAGAAAACAAGAATTCAGCTGATTCTGGAAGGAAGCCAGGGAAGGAAGGATGTGGAGATAAGAATGACAGATATTCCATTCTCTGAAGACAGTCAGTTAAAAGGTACAATATGAAGAGATAGATTGCTGTATAGGACTAATAGCAAGAAGTCCACTATTGCTAGGTGGTTTAATGTACAGAGGTTAGTAAAATGTCAAAATATACAAACAAAACCCCCTGATAAAATAGGAAGATGCTAAATGACTGAGTTAAGTTCTCATAGCCAGTATGTTAGAGGCAGGATTACAATATCTACCTTCCTTATTCTGAGGTCATTTTTCTACTCTCTATGCAACACTGACACATGCTGCCATATATATTCATCAAATTTTCCCAATAAGTAATTTTTGTCATAAACATACCCCCCCCCCCCAAATAGTAATATTCTTGCCCAGCAGCAAAGCGTGAGCTAGGAATTGCCAAACACAGAGAAAAACTGGGTTTGAGGCTATCAAATTAAGAAGAGATTCTCATTCTGTTTATACAACTACTAAAAGTTTGTTGTATTAGACTTCATATGTCCAGATCCTTAAAAACAGTGTTGTGTAGTAGAAAAAAAATATTGAAATGAAAATAAAGAGCTGTGGGTTCTAGTTTTAAATTTGCCACCAGTTTGTTTGTGAAGTTCAAGTCTTTCACATCCCAGTTTCTACATCTGTAAAATGGGGAATTGGAGGAGACCAATGAATTTCAACTTAATAAGGACATTTTTCAAGGCAAGTACATTTAATGAATTCCAGTATGAAAGTAACCATACTATTTTTCTCCATCATTTGTCAAGAATGACAGTTTAAAATACACAAGTTTAGATTCAATGAATGATTTGAGGGGGGTGGGAGGGTTGGGGAGAAATTGAATCGGATTGGATTGATGTCAATACAGACTTCTTAAACATAATAAACCAATACCAAAATGGAGAGGACCATATTCAGAAGTAATGAGTTCCCCTTCAAAAAATGTCTTCAAATAAAAGTTAGATAACAGCTGTTAGGGAATATGTTAGAAAAGATTCTTTAGGAGGTATGAATTGAGATCCTTCTAAATTAGATTTTGTAAGCAACAAAATAAATGAAGTAAAAAAGTTAATAGAAATCCAGCAACTTTTATAATGAATTTGTAGGTTATTAACCACAAAATATCTACATATACATGAAAAATAGGAATACAAGTAAATGTGCATTCATTGCAGAGATTCTTTGGTGGAGCAACTCCTGTGCTTACTTTGCAGATTTAGGAAAATAGAATTCTGGTAGAAGTAATTCAAGATTCAACTCTAGATTTCATTCCATATCCAGTCTGGCTAAGTCTTCAGATTTCAAGGCAAAATGTATAGATAGTTAGCTTTCTTAAACATATGTTCTGGGAAAAGGTAACATATATTTCATAATCATATTAGATAGCTCTAGGTACTGAAAACAATCACGCTATTGTGAAGGTGAGTTTTTAAGAACTGCCCCAATAATATTCTATGATCCTGCTCTGCCTTTTCAATGTCAGCATAAATTAGTATGATTTCTAAGCGGTTTCTCGTCCAGTCCTCTATTGCTCAGGTAGAGGAAAAAGTACTCAGATAACTACTTGGGGGGCTTCACAAATGTTCATTCATTTCATTATGTAACAATGAATGACAGTATTTGGTGTATTGAAATAATTCCAGGACTCCCGCAGGTTCAAGGCTGAAAACCCAATAGACTAGATAACTTCTACTTTCTTTTTCAGTTCTAGTTTTTAGAATCTGAAAAAAGAGCTGTTTTAAAATGCTGGACAATTTCCTCCCCACAGATACCTATATACTAAAAAAATACATCTCTCAAAGTCCAATTTACTGTGAGACGTTATTCATATAGTGAAATAGAGTTGAAATAGCCCAATTTTCCAAACCACAGGGTGAAAATTCCAAACTAAAATTTCCCATTTGAAGGAAGTTACTCTTTATTTGTGGTTTTATGAAATTGCAGAATTATGCTAGTAAAACAATAACTTTGCTGACCAAAGGCCCCTTCCTGTGATAGCTATTAATTTTCTGCAATTTTCCAACTCTAAAATCATATTCCTATGTCTAAAGATTAATTATCTCAACATACTGGGAAAAAAATCTGAAATGCATAGTTCCTTTACCAGTTATATGGTAAGCTCTATTCTCTTAAAGTCAACCCCAGAAAGGTAAAAACAGCTTTTCCAAAATACACATACACACACACACACACACACACACACACACACTTTCATGGGTATGCCTTCTATATGCAAACTTCTTAAACCTACTAAAAAGACAGTGACAATGTTGAACTTTCCTGACATTCAGTAATCATGTTTACCAATGTCCAATAGACAATTTAGTTTAGCATGGTGGGAAAAAAAAAGAAAGTCTAATCTTGGAGTACAGTATATGAATTGCCATAATTCTGAGTCATTTATTTACTTTTCATCAGAAATTTCCTGACATTTTGTACTGCTAGCTCCTCTCATATTGGCTTTTTCTGAGAGTCTTATTCTTTCTTCAGGAATTTGAAATGGGGTTTACATGGTCCATTTTTTTCTCTTGGAGCCGAAAGTCAGAAATATCCAAAATAACTACAGAGCTCCAAGAAACTCAAAAGACTCCACGGAACTACAAAGAGAGTAGAGTTCTTTTGTACACTTACCAACTCTGCCTTGTGTAGATATGCAGCTTTGATCTCTGCCAATGAGATACCAAAAGATTTTGGAATTCAGGTTGCATTCCTCCTCTGGGCCAAAAATCTTTGCAGCCCTTTGTAAGGATCAGCTCAAGCAAGTACAAACCTGTAAGTATAGAGTATAAACCCAAGCATCAGCACATTAAGCAACAAAGGCAACTTTCCAGATATCCCACATAACCATTCTTTTGTAGCATTAAAATGTAACAAATGCACATTAACAATACATGCAGTATATGGCACTATAGAAAGTATCACCTGGAAAGATGCTAGTGAAAACATTCCTAGCTATATATAGGAAACAAATATTATGATATTCTAACATGTATTATAATTGCTTGTAAATTAAAACTTTTCAAGAACAGTGATGATTGTATATATGCCCAGTTCAGAGTTTTCTATTTGCTGTAGAAACAACATTGTTGACATGAATAATAACTGTGGACAATCATAAAGATCAGCTGAGAAGGAACTCCTGAAAGGTAGATAATCAAATTCATGAACACAGGCTGAAGATAGATTATAAGGCTATTTTAAATACAATATGGAAGAGTTCTTATGTGAATATTACCTACTAGGAAAAAATCATGAATTAGAGCTCATCTGAGAAGGGAGAGACAAGAAATAAGACAACTCTTTGGGACATTCCAATTCCTAGGGCAAAGAAGCCTTTCACTGATAAGTTAAGTTTAGTCTGGATAGTAACAATTATAACTGATTGGATTTGCAAGCCAAAAAAAAAAAAAAAAAAAGGAGGAAGAGGTGAGGGGACGGTCTGACACAGAACTGACAATGTTTCTGATAAAAATAGTAATAGTAATATAACAGCAGCATCAATAACAAGAGTAATAGGTAGAATTTTTGTAATTTCTACTACATGCAAGAGAACATGCCAAGCACTTTATAAATAATATCTCATGATCCCCACAACAATCCTGAGAAGTAGGTATTATTATCAACATTTGCAGTTGAAGAAATTAAGACAAGAAGCAGTCAAGTGAATTACCCAAGGTATCACAGCTAATAAGCATCCGAGGCAGGATTTGAATTCAAATATTCCTGACTTCACACCGAGCATTCTATCCACTGTGTCAACAAGACGCAGGCATGTTTCTTTCAGCCACACTTTAATACACAGCAAATACATTGTCAAATGCATTTGAAATTAGAGGAGCAACAGTATGGTGGGGAAAAAATTAAAAAAGGAAAAAAAGAAAGAACACAATGAAAAAGAATAGTTCCTAAGTGTTTCAAAATTATTTGTCTTTATGGTATTCTTATTGTTTAATTTTTACTCTTTATTCTTCATCAGCTCATATATATCTTCCCAGGTTTCTTTGAAACCACCCCCTTACTCACTTCTCACAAAGTGATGATATTCTATCACATTTAGGGACCATAACTTTTTCACCTGTTTCCCAGTCTTTAGGTACTACTTCAGATTTCCATTCTTTGCCATCTCATAAAGAACTATAAATATTTTGTACATCTATAGATAGAGTTTGTTTTGCTTACAACTACTCCATCCCTTAATCTATGATTCCTCTAATTCCTCCTTCTCCTTCTAATTCCTCTGTTGAGTGGAATGTATTTTTGTACCTCTGTGTGTATTTGTGTGTGTGAGTGTGTGTGTGTGTGTGTGTGTGTGTGTGTGTGTGTGTGAGCATGGGTTTATTCCTCCTTCCTTTGTCTGCTATAGAGGGTTAGTTTTATGTGTCAGATCCTCCCCTCACTCTTTTCTCTTTTGTTTTTTCAGCTAGAAAATCCTTATTATCGAAGATTGTTTCCCCTTATCTTCCTTACTCTCCCACCCCTGGTTTATCTTTTCTATTCTTTATTAAAGAGCATCAGGACATAATAGAATTAGTCTATAATCCTCTGTTTAATTAGAGTCCTTGATGGTGACAGAATTTGAAAGAGACATACCTATTTTAACCTGTTAAAATATGAAGGATTTTTCCTCATCTAGTCCCTTATGATGGTTTTTCATATTTAACAGTTTATTTTCTTAACTCCTATGAATGCACTTCAAAATATTTATGTAGCTCTAGTCTTTTCAACAGATATGGTTAGAAGTCCTCTATTTCATTAAAGATCTGTTTTCTGCCCTGAAGGATTATATTCAATTTTGTTAGATAAGGTTTTTATAATTGTAAGTCTATGTCTGGGGAATATTATATCCAAGCCCTCTGGTCTTTTATATTGGTGGCAATTAAATTTTGTGTGATTCTAACCTTGCCTTATTACCACTTGAATTCTTTGTAGCTACTTCAAGTACTTTTTTTTATCTGGAAATTGTGATTTTAGCTATCATGATCCTAAGAGTTTTCATTTTAGGGATTCTTTTAGAAGGTAATGTGTGTGTTCATTCTATTTCCACTTTAGGACTGGAATTCTAAAAGATCTAAGAAGTTTTCTTAAAACTTAAATGCCTAAGTGAAACCTTTCAGGTATACCAATGAGTCTAAAATTTTCTCTATTCACACTGTTTTGTGAGGCAATTGTTTTTAGTATAAAGTATTTGACATTTTTTTGTAGTTGTTTTTGAGTCTTTTGACTTACATTTTAATAGTCTTCATTTTCCAATGCAATCATTACTTTGTATTTTGTCTATTATAATATTTTAGGAAGCTTGTTGCATGGGCAAAGTTTTCTAACATTTTTTTCTTTTTTAATTAATTAATTAATTTTCAATTTTCAGCAATCACTTCCATAAGTTTTAAATTCCCCCCCCTCCCTCTCTCCTCCCTCCCTGAGATGGCATGCAATCTCATATGAGTTCTATACATACGTTTTTATTAAACACATTTTCATAGTAGTCATGTTGCATTGAAGAATTTAAATTAATGAGAGAAATCATGAGAAAAACCAAAACAAGACAAAACATAGCACAAGAGAAAATAGTCTGCTTCATTCTGCATTCCAGTTCCATAGTCTGTTCACTGGATGTGGGTGGCATTTTGCATCAAGTCCTTTGGGATTGTTTTAGGTCCTTGTATTGTTGTGAAGGGCTAAGTTTATAAGAAACAGTCCTCAAATGTTGTGGCTGTCACTGTGCATAACGTTCTCCTGACTCTGCTCATTTCACTCAGTATAAGTTCATATTAGTCTTTCCAGTTTTTTTTTTTCAGAAGTACACTTGGTCAATTTTTATAACACAATAATATTCCATTATATTCATATACCACAATTTCTTCAGCCATTTCTGAATTGAGGGGCATTACCTCAATTTTCAGTTCTTGGCTACACAAAAACAGTTGCTATAAATATTTTTGTACATGTAGGATTCTTTCCCATTTTAATGATCTCTTTGGGATACAGCCCTAGAAGTGATATTTATGAGTCAAAGGGTATGCCCATTTTTATAGCCCTTTGGTCATAGCTCTAAATTGCTGTCCAGAATGGTTGGATCAGCTCACAGCCCCACCAACAATGAATTAATGTTCCAACTCTCCCATATCTTCTCCAACATTTATAATTTCCCAGTTTTGTCATGTTAACCAATCTGCTAAATGTGATGTGGTACCTCAGAGTCATTTTGAATTCCTAGGGAGTTCATTGAGGGCTTCTTCAATTGCTTTATCTGAGATGGATAATTTAACTATTTTATTTCCTCTTCTATTAATATGAGCAATCTATATTTTTAAAAATATTCATCCATTTCACTTAGTTTCTCAGATTTATGGGCATACAGTTGGGCAAAGTAATTTCTAATTGTTGTTTTAATTTTCTCCTCATGGAGGTGAGTTCACTCTTTTTATTTTTGATACTGGTAATTTGATTTTATTCTTTCCTTTTTTAAATCAAATTGACCAAAAGTTTATCAGTTTTATTGTATTTTTTTTCATAAACCCAACTCAGTTTTATCAGCTGAAGAGTTTTCTTAATTTCAATTTTATTAATCTTTCCTTTGGTTTTCAGTATTTCTAATGTGTCATTTACTTGGGGACTTTCAATTTGTTCTTTTTCGAGTTTTGTAAGTTGTGTCCCGAAGTCGTTGATCTCCTCTTTCTCTGTTTTATTCATGTAAGCATTCAATGATTTAAAACTTCCCCTAAAAACTGCTTTTGCAACATCCCATAAGTTTTGGTAGGTTGTCTCATTACTGTCATTCTCTTGAATAAAGTTATTGATTGTATGATTTGTTTAACCCACTCATTCTTTAGGATTAGATTATTTAGTTTCCAATTAATTTTTGGTCTATCTTTCCATGGCTCTTTATTATATATAATTTTTAGTGCAAAATGATCTGAAAATGATACATTGACTATCTCCACCTTTCTGCACTGGATTGTGAGGGTTTTATGCCTTAATATATGGTCAACTTTTGTATATGTGCCATGCACTGCTGAGAAAAAGGTATATTCCTTTCTATCCACATTCAATTTTCTCCAGATGTCTATCATATCCACCTTATCCAGAATTCTCTTCACCTCCTTAACTTCTTCTTTATTTATTTTGAGGTTAGATTTATCAAGTTCAGAGAAGGAGAAGTTGAGGTTCCCCACTGGTATAGTTTTGCTGTCTATTTCTTCCTGTAACTCTCTTAACTTCTCCAAGAATTTGAATTCTATATCTCTTGATGCATATATGTTTAGTAATGAACTACTTCATTGGCTATGGTGCCTTTTAGCAGGATATAGTTTCCTTCCTTATCTCTTTTGATTAGATATATTTCTCCTTTTGCTTTATCTAAAATTAGGATTGCTACCGCTGCTTTTTTTTTTTTTACATCGGTTGAATCATAATATATTCTACTCCAGCCTTTTACCTTTAATCTGCATGTATCTCCCTGTTTCAATATGTTTCTGGGAAAGAACATATTGTGAAATTATGAGTTTTAAACCACTCTGCTATCTGCCTGCATTTTATGGGGGAGTTCAACCCATCCACGTCCACAGTTATGATTACTATTTGTGTGTTTCTCTCCATCCTATCCCTTCCAGCCATTTCTGCCCTTATTTCTCCCTTCTTCCTTTTCCTCCTCAGTGGAGATTTATTTTGACCACTGCCTCCCTCAACCTTCCCTCCCTTCTATCAGACTCTCTTCTTTTTCTTTACCCTTTCCCCTCCTTCTGCCTGTAGGGCACATTAGATTTCTCTACTTAACTGAATATGTTGTTCCCTTCTTGAAGCAGATCAGATGAGAGTAAAGCTCAAACAATGCTCATCTTCCTCCACTCTTTCCCTGCACTATAATATGTTTTTTGTCCCTCTTCCTGTGATGTAATTTACTGTCTTCCTCCTCCTTTTCTCTTTTCCCCTTACAATCCCTTCACACCTTTTAATTAAATTTTTTATCATCACATCAGTTAATTCATACCCATTCCCTCTATCTATCTATCTATCTATCTATCTATCTATCTATCTATCTATCTATCTATCTATCTATCTATCTATCTATCTATCTACCTGTCTGTCTGTCTGTCTGTCTGTCTGTCTGTCTGTCTATCTATCTATCTATCTATCTATCTATCTATCTATCTATCTATCTATCTACTTTCTTCCTTTCTTTCCTCTTTTCTTTCTTTCTTTCTTTCTTTCTTTCTTTCTTTCTTTCTTTCGTTCGTTCTTTCTTTCATTGTCATAATAGCTATACAATTCTGAAGATTAAGAAGAATTATCCTCCCATAGAGGGATGTAAACAGTTTGGTCATATTAAATAACAAGTTTTTTTCCCCCCTCTGTTTACCTCTTTTTGCTTCTCTTGAGTCTTATTTTTGAAGATCAAATTTTGTATTGAGCTCTGGTCTTTTCATCAGGAATGTCTGGAAATCCCTTATTTCACTGAATGTATTTCTCCTTTCCTCAAATATTATGCTCAATTTTACTAGGTAACTGATCCTTGATTATAGTTCAAGTCCTTTAACTTACAGAATATCAAATTCCAATCACAATGTTCTTTTAATGTAGAAGCTGCAAGGTCCTGTGTGATCCTGAATGTAGTTTCTGGATATTTGAATTGTTTCTTTCTGACTACTTGCAATATTTTCTCCTTAACATAATGGCTTTGAAATTTAGCAACAATATTCCTTGGTGTTTTCAATTTGGTATCTCTTTCAGGAGGTAATCAGTGGATTCTTTCAACTATTACTTTTCCCTCTTGATCTAGGACCTCAGAACAGTTTTCCTTGATGATTTCTTGGGATATATTGTCCAGGTTCTTCTTTTTCATCATGGTTTTCCAGTAAACCAATGATTCTTAGATTTTTCTCTCCTGGATCTGTTTTCCAAGTCAGCTATTTTTCCAATGAGATATTTTACATTTTCTTCTTTTTTTTCATTCTTTAGATTTTGTTTGACTGATTCTTGATGTCTCAGAGTCATTAGTTTTTCTTTGATCAATTTTAATTTTTAATATATTGTTTTCTTCACTTTACTTTTGCACCTCCTTTTCCATTTGTCCAATTATTCCTTTTAAGGAATTATTTTCTCCAGTTAGGTTTTGTATCTCCTTATCCATTTGCCTAATTTTTCTTTTTAGGGAGCTGTTCTCTTCAATGAATTCTTTTTTACATGTTTTAAAACTCATTGGCCAATTTTTCTTCTATGTCTTTAATTTGGCTTTGAAAATATTTCTTGAGCTCTTCCAAAAATGCTCTTTGGGCTTGAGACCAATGCTCCCCTCTTCTATATTTGTATTTTGGTCTTCTCTGTCTCTGTGTAAGATTCTAGGATTTTTGTTTTTCTGTTTTCATCTTCCTCATAGTGGTTGCCTTTTTCCTGGCTTTTGATTCTGGAGCACATGGCACTCTGACCTACATTTGTGTTGAGAAATGGAAGGTTTGTTTTCTGTGGTCTCTGATTGTTTCAGCTAGAAGCTAGAATGCTGCACCTTACCTGGTGCTGAGTTGGCTCATGTGTGACAAACCTGAGGCCAGATGAAGTCTCTCTGAGTTTCCCCAGGGTTACACTGAAGCTCCTGGCATGAGGTGTGGGGAAGAATTGGTCTGACTCCTGGAGTTCTCCTTCCCTGAGCTAGAACACAGACAATCTCAGCAAATGGTGAAGCCCTGTCTGAGCTGGTATTTGTCCAAATTTTCTGGCTATGCTAAGGCATATCTTGGGGCCTGGTGTTGGTGTTTATGGGTTCTATCCCTCTGGGGCTCAGGAGCTCCTCTTGGTTCACTGAGATGAGCTGTCTGGGATACCACCAGTCTGACACTGGTCGCCTTCAGCCTTGGCAAGATGGGCTCTTTTCCTCAATCTTCCCATTGTCCAAAGTTGCTAGACTTCTATGCCCCTCCTGCACTATTCCAGGATTTTTCCTGGGAAAATATTCCTGGGTTTTTTGAGGTCAACAAGGAGAGGGTGAGAGGACTTACAGTTTACTCTGCCATCTTGATTCCAGAAATGGGGTTCCAGTTTTCTAGCTTTTGCCAAGGTGTAAATTCCCTTTTCTGATTTTTCTTTTCAAAATCTTCATTTTCTCATCTGAAGCTTTTTCATTTCATTGATTATAAATAAGAGTGCTTTTTTATACAGTTGCTACATTTATTCCAAGAATTTCAGCTAAAATTTTTGTCCTGTCGGTGTTTTTCTCTGATGTTTCCCTTCTTGACATTTTGCCATGACTCTGTTCTTCTGGATTTCCATTTTAGGTATCCTTGCACTATACTAGATTTAATCTATTTAACATCTTTCTATCTATCTATCCATCTATCTATCTACTTATGTCAAACTGACTCATGACTTTAAACCCAATGTTACAGCCAGTCTTTTGGAAGGAAGGTCTTGGCTGGTCCTTATTCTGCTTTCTTGGGGGTATTGATTATTGTCTTTCCAGCCTCTTATAGACAACTCAACCTGGGGATCTGCAGGATTTCAGTCCTCCTAAGTGGTCTTATCCTATCCAAATTTCATTTGTGTCCCCCTGGCATGATTTCTTCAAATTCTAGACCTGAATTTAAGTCTGAGCAATAGCTAGTCCATCTGTTTGAAAATTTTATTGGTTTATAGTGGCAGATTTATAGACCACCCATTGGTATTGGATTCTTGCCATTTAGACTTCTGCAGGTTAGAGACTAGGCTGGACACTGTAACTAAAATCCACTAGGATTCTGAGGTCTGAGTCACACAGCTGTTGTTTACTTTTGGCATTGATCCTTGCTTGGTACACAGCTTAGGGACTGCATTGGCTCCTCTCCTTGGACTACTACCTCTCTTTGAAGGAGTCTGTTTCATTTTGCTAGGGAGAGACCTTACTGAAGGCACCTAGATAACAGAGCACATTAAGCTGTGGACTTGGGGTCAGAAATGCCTGAGATTTAATCCAGTTACAGATTCTTTGTACCCAAGTCACTTAAATTCTGTCTGCCTCAGTTTCCACAATTATAAAATACAGATCATAATAGCATTTAAACCTCAGGGTTGTATAAGGATCAAAATAAATAATATTTGTAAAGTGCTTAGCACAAAACCTGGCATATAATACACAATTAATATGTTTGTTCTCCTTTCCAATGCCTTCCTGTTATTTTGCCATTTTAGATCCATCTCCATTTTTCTTTTAATGATGCCAATTTCTCCCTTAAACAATACTTCAAGTGCTCAACTTCAGTATTCTTTGAGAAATGACCCTGATTCATGGAATGTTATGATTTCTATAGAATTAAAGTTGAGAGTCACCCAAAGGCAATGGAGAAAAATACATGATAGATATGAATAGTGGCTGTAACATCTTAACCAGTGAGAAAATGGTGAATAGAAGCAGCATAAGCCTAACCGTTTTGTAGCCCTTTCCTTACGCCAGAATGAGAGCAGTGTGGTCCTTACAAAAAGCTACTCAGACATGCAGGGGGCTGCCAAATGCCAGTGCTGTTCCACTATAGTAAGAAGAAAATCCTATGCTCTGGGCCACCTGTGTGTACAGTTGTGACTTCAACTACCTGCTGCTTCATCTCTTGTCCATCACCAAAGAACTTTGGGTAAATAAAAATGGTAAAATGGTATAATAATGTCTTTTGAATCATGCATAAATTGGATTTAAGTGAGGTAGAGTTCCACAAGGTGATTGGCTTCATTTCCTTTTCCAGAATCATAGGAGTCCAGACGCAAGACTGTCTTGCCACTTGTCAAGATGACTGGCAATTGCTGAGGATATACTGGATGACTTTGTTGTTTTCAATATGGAATTAAGCTTGAAGTATTCTATAGCACCTGTTTCCTACATGGCCTTCATGACTTCTTGAAAGAAATTGTTCATATCCACTTATTCTGCGAGGAGAAGTCTTCAGATCCTTGGGGTAGACAGTTCTCTAATTCTTGAATGGTTTTGAGGCCTGTTGGTTACTTTCAACCTGGTTTATCCCATCTGTCTAAATGATTTTATGAATGACCACTATGCATGTCACAGCTTCTTGGAGCCACAGATGAGAGTTGAGTGGCAGGTAGGGACCAACGATGTGAAGCAGCCCTCAAAAAAGGGCTTGACAGCCCTCACATCAGGATATTAGTTTTCCATGAAAAACCACACACCACTAGAATATATCTATTTAATAAAGCAAACTATACCAGCAGAACGGTTATAATGAATGAACCTAAACATATTTAAATCACTAGATAAATATGAGTATTATTATGGCTCATTTGTTCCAGTATTATTTAAAATCAAAATCAGAAAACTTACTCTGGCTTATTTAAGAAAGGGATGACATTATGGGAAACAAAATCAATAATCAAGTAGGAAGAGAATGCTCTCATCTTTACACATTTAGATAAGTAATTTTTATTTATTTTGAAGTGTGTGTGTGTGTGTGTGTGTGTGTGTGTGTGTGTGTGTCTGTGTGTTTCTTCTCTTGGTTTTTTAAACCCACTTCATACTATGGTCCATTTCTGATAAAGGATGGCAAAATGCAAAGAGAATTCAACTATGAAAGTTTGCTTAAGGATCTCTTAAGCTCTTTCTCTCAGAGTACATGTTTCTCTGCTATAGTTTAGGGAAAAGAACACACCCTCCTTTATTGTTGCTTAGCAGGAAATGTTTTCAGAGAGAATAGAATGATTTTCTGACCAGTAGCTGAGTAGAAGACTGTCTTAGAAACATTGGTAGAGAAGGATGGAAGGTTTTAGGTTTCATTCATGAAAGAGTATCTTTCTTATACCCTCAATTTCAAAGGGGAGAATAAAGATGAACATAAAATAAATTTGTATTCCAGGAAATATGACTTAAGGCTTGGCAAAGAAATTTAAGAATTTAACAGATCATCCTGTTGTAATTAAAAATTCCTTGAGGTACATATAGTATAATTGAATTATAAGGTATCTTGTGAGCTTTACAACCTTCAGGGAGAAAACTATAAAACTAAATGGTTCTCTTGCTAAATGTAATATGAATGAGAGTTCTATAATTTGTTTACAAATGATTCCAAGATATTTAAAAGTTAAATAAACTGTGGAACTTTTAAAAGCATTTTTGTTCTTTTTAAACCAAATCTCACAAATATTTAACTTTCTTTCTCTATCAGGCCATCTAAAAGTTGCATGAGCAAACCCAAATCCAAACATCCCCTGCAGCTTCTTTCAGAACACAGAGGCCAGACTGAATTGGTTTCCTCTCTTGTTTATTTACAATGTTCTTCTGAGTCTCATCTGAGAGAAAATGCAGAATTCTGTCACCTGGGGCAAATCAGTTGAACCAGAAAGGGGTGGATTTCATATTATGACTATTGGTGTGGCTGAGGTACAAGAGTCAGAGATCATTCAAGCTAGGGATAAAGGAGGGTAGCTGAAAGATTTGGAGATCAAGCTTCTGAAAGCAAAAATGGATAGAGAAAATGGAAACAAGCTATTGAACTTACAGATAAAGAAGAAGACCAGCATGGAAATGCATAGTGGACTTTGAAATGGAAATCAAAAGAATGGAATGAATGAATTCCAAAAGAGGAAAGGAATATATATAGATTGACTGAAGAGGAAAAGAATTTTTGAATGACAATTGAAGTGAGAAGGTCTTAATATTTCTTTTGAGAGCAAAAAGTATGACAATTGCTTTAATCCCAGGATCTAAAGAGGTCTAAGAGAAAATGTAGATGTCTTTGTAGAAGGTGTCAAGAAATGTAGTATATTCAGCCAAAGACTTGGTTTTAGGGAAGACCAAAATGTGAAAAAAATATGATTAGAAGGTATTTAGGATAAAGGGGAATTTGTTAATAATACAGTAGCACTTAAATGCAATTCCAAAGGACTGGTGATGAAGCCTCTTACTCACCTCCTGATAAGGAGGTGATGGATTTAAGGTGCAGATTATGACATAAAGTGGCTACTATGGGAATTTTTTTGTTTTGTTTTGTTTTTGCTTGACTTTACATATTTGCTACCAAAATTTTGTTTTGCTATTACTTTTCAACATGAAAGAGCAGAGAAAGAGAGAGAGAAAAATAAATCCTTGTTAGTTTATCTGTATATATGTGTTTGAAGAAGAACAAGATCAAGAAGAATGAGGAGGAGACAGATGAGGACAAGAAGAGGGTGAAAAGGTTCCTGAAGACATACTAGAAAGGGAAGGAATATGAATAAAGGAACTATACATTACTGTAGGTGAAGAAGGGCTAGCACATAACACCAGCCTCAGCTTCTGATTCAATATGAATCATAGTTGCCCAGAGTGGCATGCAATTCCCAAGGCAGAGAGAACATTGGCGAGTTTCGGGTCTGATGTTAAAGCAGGTCCTTGCTGATGGTGACAGGACCATAGTGCTGGCAGGTTTCCCAAGTGGATTGGGGAGGGGTGTAGAAATAATCATCAGTTGATCCCTGGTTCCAAGTCTTGAATTAATCATGTTAATTATTAACCTGAGAGTCACTTGCGAATATGCAAAAGGAAGAGGTGGAAATTAATTGTCCTAAATCAGCCTTTATTTTGTACTATATACACATTTCAAAGATACAATAGTTGGTGTTGAGTACTGTCCCCATGACATGATACAGAAAAAATACTGATTAAGATGAAAAAATAAAATGATAGAAGTCATGGCCTATTTGCCAGCATTGGGATAAGACTCTTCCTCCTTTAATGTTGTTTTTTTCTGTTTTATATAACTCTTGAATTCCTTCTAATAGAGAGTACCTAGTTACTGAGGTGGAAATTATGGGATTATCAAGAGAACATAACCACTCCCCTGAGTTTGAGATAAACAGCAAAGCTGGACAAAATCTGACAAATGCCCTACATTTTGGGGAAACAATCCAGAAAGATTCAGAGGAAAGCTAGGATCCCATGGAGCAAAATTATACAGAGGAATTTCAGAGGGAGATAATACACTTTCAATAATGAAATTCTAAGCCCAAAAGGAAACAATTCCATTAAAGAGGAAAAATGGGATGTGGCACAGAAGCTAGCAAAGGAATCTAAGAGTCAAATAATTTTATTATTATTATTGCTCTTTTTAAATATATTAGAAAAAAAGTAGAGGATCTCAAAAGAGATAGGACCTCTGTTTAATGCAGATGGCATCAAAGTAGAAAAGAAAGAAGGCTGGGTTAATCATTTCTTTTTTAATCTGTGAAAAACTGGCACATGTGATTACTAAAAAAGGAAAGACAATAGAGCATTTCAACTACTCTTCAGGGTTGGTTACTCTGAGGAAAAACACTTAGTGAACATCTCCAAAAAGGAAGCAGTGATTACAAAGAGCCACCACTGCTTGATCATAACTTGTTCAGGCTAGAGTGCTATTATTTCCCTCTTTCACACAGTTAGTTAGCTAGCAAAAGAAGGGACTTTTTTAGATAGTTGACCTGGATTTTAGCAAAGAGTGTGATCAAAATCTCATAGTATTCTTGTAGGAAATATGAAAAGATGTGAACACTATGATAACATAATTAGATATTTTTCAAAATGGTTGAACAGCCAAGCCTCAGGTTGTTGTTTAATATCATCTTAGCAAAAACTTAATAGTAAAGTTTCCAGAGTTCTGTACTTGACAATGTGATGTTTAAATTTTTCATTAATGACTTGAATAAGAGGGTACATCTTATGATCCTCAAATTTGCAGATGGCAAAAAAGTGAAAATGACAACTAATATGCTGGTTGACACTGAGGAATCCAAAAGATCACAAGAATGGGCTAGAGCAATGGGTTATATTTAATAACATGAAACTCATTAGGGATAAATGTAAAGTCTTATATTTGGTTTTCTAGGCTAAGTCTGACTCAGACAAAGTCCTAGGTTATTTAGTTCAAAACTGGAAAATATGAAACACGTATAGGTCGTTAAAAGTCAATAAAAGGACATTTACTTAGACATAGCAGGAAAAGGATATTTGACACAGAGAGGCAGTGAGGACCCCTAGAGCTGACTGAACCCAAAGAAATTCCCTTAACAATATATCAGCTATACATTTTGAAAGAATTTGATGCTTCTCCTCCTAGTTTTGTATTCTAGTGACAAGGAACTGATGTCAATAACCTCCAGTCAATCAAGTCTGAAATATGATCTCAATGTCTTTTAAAGAAAAAAATATGTTTTAACTGGCAAGGATGTGAGTGTTAAGGTATTGGTCCTGGCAGAGTCAAGATGGTAGAGTACAGGCAACAACTCAGCTAAAATGTCAATATTCTGCTCCAAAAGCCTATAAGACAATGCTTCAAATTGAACTCTGGAGTGACAGAGCCACCAAAAGTTCAGGGTGAGGTATTTAATAAAACAAAATAATTTAGGAGTTTGGCAGGAGTGGTCTGTGACACTGGAATGTGGGTCAACACCTAGTGCAGGCCATGTCAAAATTAGCACTAAAAGTTAAGAGTGGCTACCACAGTAACAGTAGAAGCAGTAATTTTGGGAGCTCTCAAACTACTCATGGTAGAAATCAGAAAATTAGAAAGAAAGAAATTACAAGAGACCCTTTGCTGGCAGGTCCTGTAGGTGTAGGACTCTGTTGCATTGCTTATGCACAGTTCTGAAGCACAGTTTCAGGGCCAAGAGTAGAATTAGCACTTGTAGCCACAGGACAAAGGAAACTCAGGTAATAGCTCCAGGAGAGAGAAGACTGCTTGTGGTCACATATGAGATCTCAGTTCCAAATCTGAGAGGTGCACTAGTGCTTGTGGCTGCAATAGAAAAGAAGTCACAGTTCCAGGTCTGAGAAGATTAGCACTTATGCCTTCAAGAAAGCAACTTCCCTTCCTTGGTAAAGATCAGAGCACAGACCAGGAAAAAAGGGTGCACACTTCTGCATAGATCATACCACTTTGAAAGTGAGAAAAAAATCCTTGTAAATCCCCAGAATAAGCTCTTAAAACATTAGAACTAAAAACCAAACCCTAACAACAGAATCCAAGTTTAACAAAAAAGTACAAGTAAAAAAAAAATAGACAAACAACAAGCAAAAAACAAGAAGACAAACAACCTAAAAACCTACTGTGGTAAAATAAAACATCAGAACAAAAACTAAGAAGAAGATATCCATGTCAAAACAACTACCATCAAAGGCTCAAAGAAAAATGTAAATTTGATACAAGCCCAACAAGGATTCCCAGAATAGTTAAAAAAAAAAAGATGTTTAAAATGAAATACTGCAGAGAGAGGAAAAAGTTGGGGAAAGAAAAGAGAGTGATGCAAGAAAACTACGAAAGGAGAGAGAACAGCTCGGTAAAAGAGACACAAAAATTCATTGAAGAAAAGGACTCCTTAAAAGGCAAAAGTGTCCTAAATGGAAAAAAGGGGAAAATTCATTGAAGAAAAGAATTTTTTAAAAATCAGAATCTGCCAAATATAAGCTAATGACGCCATGAGGCACAAACAACAAACAGACAAAAGAAGCAGTTCAAAAGGAAAAAAAAAAATTAGGTTGTGGAGCCAAGACGGCAAAGTAGAAGCAGGGACTTGCTAGAAATCTCCACCCAAACACCTCAAAAAAAATCTGTAAAAAAGACTCTAAACAAATTCTAGAGCAGCAAAGGACACAAAATGACAGACTGAAGCAATTTCCAGTCCAAGACAATCTGCAAGGTAGAGAGGAAGGGTCTATTGGACTGGGTTGGGAAAGGAATGAAGTTTGGTGTGGACTGAGCTGGATCAGATGAAGCTGGAGCAGACCTTAGGGCACTGAATTGCTGGCAGCTGCTGTGATTTCCAGATATCTCAAACCACAAACACTACATTGTTTCAAAGGTCATTGGAAAGGGAAGAGAAGTCTAGCCTCAGTCCAGGAATTATTCCCAGCCCTGATCATAGCCTCAGGGAAGTGGCAGCCACTGCTAAAGTGGAGGCTGGCTCTGGAGCCCTCTACTTAAGAAAGATCTGAAAAGTCAAGTAATTGGCTGGGAAAAAGACTAAAATTGGGGAAAAAGAAACAGACTGTGCATTCTTACATTCTCGATGAAAAGGTATTTTCTTACATCATTGGGGATGAAGAAGATCAAAATATACAACCAGAAGAAGACAACAAAGCCAAAGCTCCTGCATCCAAAGCCTCCAGGAAAAATACAAATTGATTTCAGGCCATGGAAGATTTCACAAATGATTTTGAAAATCAAGGAAAAGAAGTGGAGGAAAAATTGGGAAAAGAAATGAGAGTGATACAAGAAAATCAAGAAAAATGAGTCAATAACTTTCTAAAGGAGACCCCCCAAAATGCTAAAGAAAAGAATACCTATAAAATTAGACTAACTCAAATGGCAAAAAAGGTTCAAAAAACTAATGTGGAGAATATCTTAAAGAACAGAATGAGTCAGATAGAAAAAGAGATCCAAAAGCTCACTGAAGAAAATTATTCCTTAAATATTGGAATGGAGCAGATTTTATGAGAAATCAAGAAATTATAAAACCGAACCAAAATAATGAAAAAATAGAAGACAATGTGAAATATAATATTCAAAAAAGAACTCACCCAGAAAAATGGATCGAAGAATTTTCCTTTGGGGAATCTCTTTCAGGATGTAATCAGAACATTCCATTTCTATTTTACCATCTTGTTCTAAAATATCTGGGCAGTTGTCCTTGATAATTTCATGAAAGATGATGTCTAGTCTATTTTTTTGATCATGCCTTCTGGTTTTCCCATAATTTTTAAATTGTCTCTCCTAGATCTATTTTCCAAGTCAATTGGTTTTCCAAAGAAATATCTTGTTATCTGCTATTTTTTCATTCCTTTCATTTTGCTTTATAATTTCTTGATTTTTCAAAAAGTCATCAGCTTTCTTCTGCGCCATTCTAATTTCTAAGGAATTATTTTCTTCAGTGACCTTTTGGACCTCCTTTTCCATCTGGTCAATTCTACTTTTTAGGGCATTCTTCTCTTCATTGACTTTTTGGTTCTCTTTTGTCATTTCGGTTAGTCTGTGTTTGTGGTTACACTTATTTTCTTCAGCATTTCTTTGGGTCTCCTTTAGCAAGCAATTGACTGATTTTTCATAATTTTCTTGCATCATTCTCATTTCTCTTCCCAATTTTTTCTCTAATTCTCTTACTTGGTTTACAAAATCCTTTTTGAATTCTTTCATGGCCTGAGATCAATTTATATTATTCTTGGAGGCTTTGGATGAAGGAGCTTTGCCTTTGTTGTCTTCTGTTTGCATATTTTGGTCTTCCTTGTCACCAAAGTAAGAATCTATAGTCTGATTCTATTTTTGATTTTTCCTCATTTCCCTAGCCATTTACTTGACTTTTGAGCACTTGTCAAGATAGATCTCTGCTTCCATTGGGGGTGGGAGTGTACTGTCAGTCCCTAGATTCCCCCACAATCTGTGGGCCTAAAAACAGTCACTGTCTCTGCCCCTGCTGCTGTTGTGGCTGCTGTGGTTTTCTCTGCCCCCTTAGTCCTCTGCTGCCCTGGAGCTGGGGCTGGGCCTGGACCACTCCAGTCTCCCACACTGGTCCCACTGGTTTTTTCCACTTCCAATTTGTGTCGTTGTTTTGGGATCCTGAAGTCTGGAAACTGCCACGGGTGCTAGAGAGTCAAACTCCTCAAGGCCTGTCTGTGCCTGTGTGTCCCACCCTGGACTTTACCCTACCCACTTTTTGGTTTGATAAGCACTTCCCTGTGACCTTCCAGGCTGTCTTGGGCTGGTGATTTGCTTCACTCCATCATTCTGTGGGTTCTCCAGCTCCAGAATTTGTGTAGAGCCATTTTTTACAGTTTTTTGGCTGAGGGCAGGTCTCTAGAAAGTGCATACTGTTACTCTGCCATTTTGACTTACTTTGCTCCCAACACTTGGTTAGACAGCTTAGAAGCTCTGCTATTTTATATTTCTCTGTATTTTCTCTGAAGTTCAGGATGCTGACTTTTTCCCCTCAACTAACTTAATGATATATATGTTTGATTAAAGTGGTTGTTAACCCCTCAAAAGTTGTCTTTCCTTTTAGAGAAGCAGATGAAAGAAACTGTGATAGCAGGCATCCCTGTGTTTATCCAGGTGCTTACTGTTATAGGGGAGTATATTGAAGTAAAGAGACCCCCAAAGAATTGCAAATCATCACCTGCCCAAAAAAAGAATTAACAGAAGAGTTTTAAAAATACTTTAAAAATGAAATAACTGAGGTGGAGGAGAAACGAAAAAAAAAAGTCTAAGAAAAAGAAGATTATGAAAAGAAAGTCAACCAATCAGAAAAGGAAATTCAGAATCCTAAGGAAGAAAGACACCTTAAAAATTAGAATTCGGCAAAGTGAATCCAGTAAAATATAAGAGATCCAGAAATAATTAAACAAAATATGAATACTGAAAGAGTTGAGAAGAAAATGAAACATCTTGTAGGAAAAACAACAGATTTAGAAAAGAGTTCAAGAAGAGAAAATGTAAAAATAATTGGACTAACTGAAAGTTATGATGAAAAAAGAATCTTCATACAATAATATAAGAAATAATTTTAAAAAATTGCCCTGAAGCATTAGAAAAAGGTGGGGAAGGGATGTGGGGAGAGCAGAAATAGAAAAAATTTCATCGATCACCACTTAAAAAAGATCCTATGAAGAAGACTCTTAGGAACAACATAGTCAAATTCTGAAGTCTCCAGATTAAGGATAAAATATTAAAAACATCAAAATTTAAGCAATTTAAATATGATAGAGCCACAATTGGAATTACACAAGACCTAGCAGCAGAGACATTAAAGGACCTCAGGTCTTGGAACACAATATATCAAAGAAAGCAAGAACTGGGCCTCCGACCAAAAATATCATATCCTTCAAAGTTATGTATTATTTGGAATGAAAAAAATGTACATTTGATGAACTCTCACACTTTCAAGACTTCGTTAACAAAAATCCTGACCTGAATAGAAGATTCAACATACAAGAAGCAAGAACAATATAAGATATATACCAAAGACTGATTATAAGTCAGACTGTTTGCCTTTTAAATATGTAAAATGTATGTCTCAGACTGTTATTAATAATTGCGTAGCTCATAAAAAAGATTTCAATAAATCTGACCATGATATTAATTTGAAAAATAAAACCATTTAAGAACAGCTAAAAAGAGTAATTATATTATACAAATGAAGTGGAAGAGGAAGAAATGATATAGAGAAATCAGGTGAAAAAGGAAAGTTGGGTGTTCTGGTAACCTAGTTTCACCAAGAATGGTTTTAAAAAGGAACCATACATATATATTTAGAGGAATATAAAAATCTTCTAAATTCAGAGGAAATAGAATGTTAGGGGAATAGAGAGAGGAGAGGACAAGGAAGGGATTTTTAGAGGGAGGATGAGGGAATAGGTGAAGGGGGGAATTGAAGAGTATTTATATTTATGAGAATGGGAAGAAAGGGGAGGGACCCTTAGAGGGGAGTAGGCATGTAATGGGAGGGCAAGGTAGGGTAGAAGTCAAGTAGAGGAGGCAGGAAGGAGTACGACACAAGAGATATGCATAAACATAAAAAAAAATATTGGGTGTAGAAAAGGTTTGGAAAAGTATGTATATGTACATGTGTGTGTATATATGTTTTTATGTGTGTATATACATATGCATGTATGAATATATATGTATGCATAGGTCAATAACTATAGAGAAACCTATCTAAACTTTATTGTAACTTTCTGGGGGAGTGCAGAGAGGGGAAAAAGCAAAGTAAAAAAGTGCACAGCAGAGAACAAAGGAACTCACAAGGAAGCAAAGATGGACAGTTTTCAACATAACAAGTATCACTTATCATACAGTCCTTCCTGAAATAAAAATATATTTTTTCATAATTTGAATGCTTTCTTATGTTCTACTATGCCCACGACATGTTTTTTTTTTTCTTTTTAAATTGGTATTTTGTATTTAAGTTCCAATATTTAAGTTTATGATATGTTTTTATTTCTTTCCTCTCTTCTGTATTTGCGGTCAGCAGCTCAAGAATTTGTTAGGGTCATTTTTTACAGGTATTTGGAGGATTTGGGGGAGAAGTCACTGCTTTTACTCCCCCATCTTGGCTCTGCTCCCTCTTTTGAGTCATGTTCAAAAGTATATGAAGAGTCTGTGGGAGAGCTAAGCTGTTTGTTTCCACCAACTTGGCTCCGACTCCAAATAACCCAATTCTAAAGAATTAGTGGGTCAAATGAAAAAACAAAAAATGAAGAAATCATTGATAATTCCATTGAAAAGAATAAGAATGAGATAACATCCTAAAATTTGTGGAATGAAACCAAAGTAGTAGTTACAGGAAACTTTAGATCAGTAAATATTTACATCAATAAAGAACAGATCATTGAATAGGGAATGCAATTAAAAAAAAATCTAGAAAAGGAGCAAATTAAAAATTCTCAATTAAGATTCAATATGGAAATCCCAAAATCAAGGAGAGATGAGTAAAATTGAATATTTTAAATGAACTAATACACTAAACTAAGATCTGTTTTTATGAAAAGTGATGAATCATAGGGTTTTTTTAACCAAAAAAAAAAACCCCAACAAATTTCCAGCATCAAACAAAACAAAATAAGAGTGAGTGTACCATCAATGAAAAAGAAATCAACGCGATTAATATGGGTTATTTTGACCAACTATAGGCCACTAAAACTAACATTCTAAGTGAAATGGATGAATATTTACAAAACAGAAACTGCCCAAATTAACAAAAGAGGAAATTGAATACTTAAATAACCATACTGTAGAAAAAGGAGTTGATTAAGCCATAAATGAACTTCCTAAGGAAAAATTCTGAGGGCAAGATGGATTTATAAGTGAATTCTATTCAACATTTAGAGAAAATATTGGTTCTAATATTATATAAATCATATAGGGAAAATAAACAAAGAAGGATTGCCACCAGATTCCTTTTAGAACAAAATTATGGTGCTGATGCCTTTACCACAAAGAGTGAAAACAAAGAAAACTATAGGCCAATTTCCCTTTTGAATAATGTTACAAAAATTTAAATAAAATGCTAGCGGAGAGATTAAAGCAATATATCACAAAATCATACACTATGATGAAGTGACATTTATACGAGGAATGTAGGATTGATTAAATCTTAGGAAAACTATCAATATCAAAAGCAAAAAAAAAAATCATGTGATTATATCAATCAATTCAGGAAAATTATTTTAACCAAATGCAGTGCTAGTATCCTTTAAAGAAAACCCTAAGAAACATAAGAGTAAATGGAAATTACCTTAAAATAATAAATAGTATCAATCTAAAGCCATGAACAAGTATTATCTGTTATGGGGATAAGCTAGCAGCTTTTCCAATACAAATGGGAGTGAAGCAAAAGTGTCCATTATCACCTCTATCATTTAATAACGAGAAGGAAAAATCAGGGTAAATAAAATGGGCAATGACGAAAGAAAACTATTATTCTCTGAAGATGGTATGATGGTATATTTACAGAACCCTAAAGAATCCATTAAAAACTAGTTGAAACCAATTCAGCAAGTTTTAGGATAAAAAATAAACGTGACTGTTATCAACATTTCTTTATATTAACAAGAAAATTCAGCAGCAAGAGGTAGAAATAATAATTCCATTTAAAATAACTACAGACAATATAAAATATTTGGGAGTCTACCTACCAAGATAAATCTAGGAAGTACATAAACAAAATTACAAGTTACTTTCCGAAACAAATAAAAACAGAGCCAAACAATTGGAGAGATAGTATTGGGTTCATGTGTGTGTGTTTGTCCTTCATTGCTGAAGAAGACCAAGGTTCATGAGTAAACAAAATCCATATAATAAAAATGAAAACTCTGCCTAAATTAATTTACTTATCTAATGCCATACAAATCAACTTCCAAAATATTTTATAGAGCAAGAAGAAAATAATAAGAACAAAACATCAAGAATAACAAGGAAGTCAGTGAAAAAAATGTGAACAAAAAAGGTACTGCAGTAGCATATCTCACACTCTAATACAAAGTAGTTATCATGAAAACAATTTTTTATTGGCTAAGAAATAAAGTTGAAGATCAGTGGGATATATTAGTTGCACTGTACAATATAGTAGATGATCATAGTAACAACCTAGTGTTTGATAAACCCAAAGGCCCAAGCTTTTTGTGTAAGAAACTAAAATTTGACAAAAATTATTAGGAGAACTGGAAAACAATTTGGCAGAAATTAGGTATAGACCAGCATCTCATATAGTATACAAAATTAAGGTCAAAATGGTTCCATAATTTTAACACAAAGGTTGAAATGATAAGCAAATTAGTGGAGCATAGAAAATTTTACCTGTCAGATTTACGATAAGGAAGAAGAGACAGGGGGTAGTCCAGTACATAAAATGGATAATTTTGATTACATTAAAATAAAAAGATTTTGAACAAAGAAAATCTATGCAGTCAAGATGAGAACTAAAGAAGACAAATGGGAAAAAATTTTTATAGCAAGTGTCTCTGATAAAGGCCTTGTTTCTTCAATATATGAATAACAGTCATTTTTATAAGAATACAAGTCATTCCCTAATTGTTAAATGATCAAAAGATATTAACAAACAGTTTTTAGAAGATGAAGTCAAAGTTATCTATAGTCATATGAAAATATGCTCTAAATCACCATTAAAAATATATTACTGCAAATTAAAAGGCTAAGGTACCATCTCACACTTATCAGATTGTCTAATATTATTTAAAAAAATGCTGGAAATTTGGGTTAAAGTTGAAACACTAATGCATCATTGATAAAGTTGTGAACTGATCCAGTGATTCTGGAAACAACTTCTAACTATACTCCAAGGGCTATAAAACTGAGCACATCCTTTGACTCAGAAATACTACTACTACTTGGACTGCATCCCCAAAACATTAAAGGTAAAGGAAAAGGACCCATATGTATAAAAATATTCATATCAACTATTTTTTGCAGTAAAAAAAAATTTGGAAATTGAGTAAATGCCTATTAATTGGGGATCGAATGAACAAGTTGTAAACGATTGTGATGGAATGTTATTGTGCTATAAGAAATGAGAAGCAGAGTGGTTTCAGAAAATCCTGGGAAGATTTTTATGAACTGATGCAAAGTAAAATGAGTAGGACCAAAAGAATTTTGTACACAGTAATGCAATGTTGTGTGATAATTCTTAGCTATTCTTGGAAGTACAATGATTCAAGGAAATTCCAAAGGGCTTATGGTGAAAAATGCTATCCTCCTCCAGAGAAAGAAACGATGGCATCTGAGTGCAGATTGAAACATCTTTTCTTCACTTTCTTTAATTTTTTTGATGCTATTTTGTATCATGGCAAACATGTTTGCCATGATGTTGCATGATTTCACATGTATAATTAATATCCCACTTCTGGCTTTTTCAATAAGTGGGAAAGATGTAGGAGGGAAGGAGAGAATTCAAAATTCAAAAATGTTTTAAAAATGTTTAAAATAGACTAATACATTTAAAATAAAGTACATTTTTTAAAAGGATACTGCTTGAGTTCACAAAATCACTTTGTTCATTATGAAATGGTAAAAATTATGACCACTGCAGTTTGGGAAATCATTTACGTGGATGACTGGTATAACACACAAAGCTAACATATATAATGCTTTCATAATGTCTGATCTTCATATTGTTTTACTCCCTTTTCGATTATGTATATAAGGATACAGTTTTGCTTCTTTTCTTAGAATACTATAATTTCAAGGGTCATGTGTTAACCTTATTTGTTTGAGGGGTGTAAATGAGTTGATATTTATATTTTTTGTTTTAGAATATACAAGCATATGTACATTTACATATCTTTGCATAATGATTAATAAGTAAAACCTGTTTATTCCTGTTAGGTCTTTATAAATCAAAAGTTTATTCAATATCCCAAGACCATACAGGCAGTTTGCTTTAAAGTCCAGGTCTTTACCAAGATCTTCTGATCCTAGCTCCTCTCATTGAGATAATGTACTTAATTTTTCACTAATTTATAGGTAAACTATCTTCAGAGTGCTGAAGATAGGTCTATCAGTTTATTAGCTCTATAACAAAAAAATCTTGCTTAATCTGTCCTTGACAGAGCTATCATGGCTTTCCACAAGCAAAATGGATTGTCTCAGGAAGGAGTGGGTTTTCCAATCTGAGGATCTTCAAGAAAATGAAAAAGACCACATATTTGTAAGGGATGTTGTAGATGGGTTTCATGATTTACAAGTCAGACTCTATGACCTCTGAGGTCTCTTGCAGTTCGAACATTCTGGTGTATTGTTGGAGAAGAGAAGCAAATTGGAGAAATATGATTAAGAAAAAAGTATAAGAATTAAATCTGTGTGTGGTGGACATAACATGAAAATTTGGAATGGAAGTAGAAAGAGAGTGTGGGATTAGAGTTACACTTTTTAATTGGTTAAAAAAATCCTCTTCGATAACACCTAGAGTTGGGTAGAAAATATAAATCAACTCAAATATAGTTCAGGATAATTTTGTTATTTTTAGTAGAAACTCAATTAATGAACAAGACGTTAACTGTTTTGTTTGTTAGTTTCTTTGGACTGCAGTATGATTAGCCTGATCGATTCCTTGTGTTATTTTATCCTCCCCTCCACAAATTGTTCTGGAAATACCTGAGTGATAATATTCCACCCTAAACCCTCCAGTCTCCACCTTCTATTTCCTCTCTGGTTTTGATGATTTGGAGGAAGACTGATAGATTAGCCATCACTCAACAACATTAACCCTTAGAGTCTTTACAGTCATTAACATGGTTAATCAAGGTTGTACACTATTACTTCAATACATGAAATGCTTCCCTCGGTGCTTGAAAGAGTTAATAGTGTTTTAAAATAGGCTGAACTGAATCTGAGAATGGAGCATTCACCCTGGGAGATACTGGCTCAATGGTTTATATTCCAGGGACAATACTGGCTTGCAGTAGAATTCTCCACAGGCTCTTTGTTCAGATGTGGCACATGTTTATTTCCATTTTAATTGTTTTATAATCTCAATTCTCCTATGTTTGAGAGCTTATGGCTTTATTTACTGTGATGTGTCATGGGCCTATCCTTGCTAAGTACTTAGCCAATATGCCGTAACAAAAAGAAAACAATGATCTTAGAATTCCCAAAGCAATTCCTTCAGAGAGTTTTATTGAAGCATTGGTAATGCTTGACTCTAGGATTTATAATCAGTTACTACACTATTTATTAAATTTCTCATGGGCAGATCATTAAAAAGTAATGTATAGAATCCATTTCATCAAAAAATATAGAATATTTAGCTAAAATGGCACATGCTGATATTTTTAAGCTCTTAAATTTCCTCCCTTCCACCTCCCCCCACCCCCGTGTTTAAAGTAGCAGGTAATTTCTTTTGATGCATTTTTACTTAATGCAAGTAGTGATTCCTGGTCTCCTCTGAGTATTTTGAATGCAACTTTTTAGGACTTATTAATTGCTTGTATTTAAAAGAAAATAGGCACTTTAAATACCATATCATCATTTAATGTGGTTAAAATTCAACTGACGAATATATATGCTCATGTTTGCAATGGAATTGAAATACCTGAATAAATTCCATATAATATTTCTCACCTCAGAATCATTCATCTTGATTCTCTACTCTAAGGACTTTTTCTGGAATTTGACCCAGATATAAGTGGATGCATCCTTTTCATAGGCAGAGTGTTGAGGAAGGGCATTCCTCCAGAGGATGCATTGTACTCCATGGAGCCAGAATTTAGTGTCTAAACTTATACCCATTTCACTGAAGTTATTGTTGAAATATTTTAAAAATCCTAATGATGACTCTAACCAGCTAGTCATCTAACTTATTTTTCAAAAAGGATGTCTTAGTATTTGTCTCATACCAAAATCCAATGAGTGAGATGTGTGAATCTCAAGGGCATCATAGAGGTCAAGGAGATCATGGAAGACTTCTTTTTTGTTTTCTTTTAAATAACCTGTGTTGCAAGGATTAGACTGATCTCATGAATAATCAGGAATCTTATTGAGGAGTATTATGATGTTCTAGGCCTTAATGTAGTCAGTAAACATTTGAAACTTAGTAGCCAAATAATAATTGCTTATTTCCTTACACATAAAATAGAAATATTACTGTTGTTTCAGGACCTGATCCACACTTCTCTGATGAAGAAAAGTAAATAGGAAGGTACATTTTTTTAAATCAGATTTGTGATTTCATTGGTGTAGAGAGTTACTGGTTAGCACTACCCACTTATGATGCAGATCAATTCCTGCCCTGTAATGCATAGTCTTAAAGATGTATTGTGAAACTTTAAATTGGAACTATTACCCAATGGAAGAAAAGTCAAATGAGAACCATATATTTACCACTGGAAAGACTGCATTTGGGAAACTCTATGTTAAACTGGAAACTTGTAGGGGAAGAATGTGAATTTGTCCCATTATTGACTTTTTCCTTCATTTATATATAGCTTTAAAAATTCCTTACAGGTCAGCTAGTCCAACCTCCTCATTCTACAGATGAATAAACTTCTTCCCAGAAAAGTTAAATGATTTGCCTAACTTCAGGCAGAGTTGGAATTCTAACCCAGCTCCTCTGATGCCAAACCTGGAACTCTTTCTCCAAAATCACAATGACATACCCCCATTCTTTATTCCTTGCCAGAAATAAACATTGACCCTACAAAACATTCAAGTTAGTTGTGTCTGCCAAATTTTCCCTTTGTTCACTCATATAATTTGTAGACTTTCTCACACTATAGAGCCAATGTCCAAAGTGACACTGATTAAAATAAAAAAATAAGCTGCTTTTTTGATAAGACATTGGATAATTTTATGGTGTATTTAGGAATATTATTCTCCAACCCCACCCCAACAATCTACCATCTCCATTCGGGAACTGTCATCAGAATGAAAATATGTGACATAAAAATGTATTTGTTTAGCTGAGAAAGCAAGATTTATTTTTCTATGCAACTCTCTTTGCGTATTACATCTTTATCGATCCTTTGGGTAGCATTTTAAAGATCTCATTCCTCTCTAGGCTGTGCTCCAGACTTTTTCTATCATGCCCCTGAAATCTCTTCATCCTGGAAGTTTGCTGTGGTTCTAGAAATTACAAATTAGATATACTTGCCCCAGGCACTCCGATTTGGATAGCTCCTCCAGAAACTCTATTTAAAAAGGATGTTTAGGTCAATCTTGTCTCATTCTTCTCCAGGCTGCACTCCAGACTTTATCATCTTCCTCCAACTCAGCTGGCATCTTTGCAGTCACTGCCATTCAGTTCTTTTTTATGTGTTATCTTCCTCCACTAAAATGAAACCTCCTTAAGGTCAAGGACTGTCTTTCTGCTTGCACTCGAATTCCTAGCTCATGGGACAATGCCAGGCGTATAGCCAGTGCTTAATAAATGCTTGTTAACTAACTGATTACTAAGAAACTGAATAGAACTGGCACGTTATGACAAGAATATAGCATTAAAAGTCTGAAAAGACAAAACAACAACTAAACTTTTGCTGCTACTACTTCTCCATTCATCAGCACACAGTGCTAAATTTATAAAAATAACAGTAATAGCAGCCAGCATTTATATATTGATTTAAGACTTGCAAAATACTTCACAAAATAAGATTCTAATTTTGATTATCACAACCTTGGCAAGTAGGTGCCATTATCTCCATTTCACAGAGGAGGAAACTGAGGTAAAAAGAGATTAAGTGACTTGCCAGGGTCACACAGCTAGTAAGATTCTACAGCCGTATTTGAATTCAGGTCTCTTTGATCCCAGATCTAGTCCTCTAGCCACTGCTCCACCTAGCTGTTCTAATAATGCATGCTTGGTAAGGCTGACTAAGAAAATGTGGATGAGAATAAATACTTCAGGTAATAAGTTAAAGCATACATCCTTTGTTACAGGCAGGCCTACCTCTAGCAATCTCTTAGTTCAAAATTAGACTTGCAACACAATTAGACTTGCAAGCCATTCAAAAGTCAGCAACTGAAGCAATTTTAGTTTGTTGGTGGGTTTTTTTGGGTTTTTTTTCCTATAACAGCAAGAATACAATGGTAATCAGCTGCTCTCCACATGGCCCCCTTCCTCTCTGTGTGGAAACAGGAGGCTGGTAGGACAAAGTGTGGTGACAAATGTGTTCCTCAGAATTCCTCCAATGTGGAAGGGCCCAGACTTCACCTGAATGGGGCTTCCAATGCCCCTAGGTGACTAGGAAGCTGCTTTAATGGAGGCAAGGAGACTCAAATCATGCTGCAAGGACAGCTTTATTGACTGTCAGGAGAAATATTCCCAGTCAAAGGAAGAAGGAGAGAGGGACGAAAGATGGGCCTCACTTAGAAATGCTTGTAGATTTTCTTCTTATCCTGTGCTGCCTAAGAGAGTATGTCCCTAGGGCTAGGAATATAGTTGCAGTGAAAACAAAGTTTTCTTAAAAACAGGCAAAATGACAAAAAGAAAGAACATAACTACTCTCACAGTCACAATATTTTCTTTTTCTTTTGAAATAAATAGTTAAAAAACCCATAATGTTTTTGTTTGCAGGTTTATTGTCCCATTGTCCTCCTTCTTTAAGTGTTCCCTTTCCTGGGACATGTCGTACAGACTCTGGCTGTTGGCTAAAGCAGGCAGCCTTGCTACATGTGTGCCTGGCTAAGGATGATAGACTTGCATTTTTCTTCAAGCATTGAACTCAGTTTAGTACGGACTCTAGGTGTGTGCATTTGTAGGCCCTAATCCAAGTGAGCAATAAGCTTACTTTTCTAAGAAATAAAGAGAACTTCTTAGGCGTTTGGTAGAGAGTGAATAATAGGAAGACGTGTATATGCTGAGCGAAAATAAGCACAGAATCCACTGTCCTCATTTGAGACAATTATAATCAGGCTGAAGAAGAAACTCCTTTATGAAGACGAAGAGAACTGAAGGATGGAAGCTTTAAAAAAAGAAAATGATGAGTTAGAACATTTATCAGCAACAACAACAACAACAAAAAAAACTTTGGGAGAAAAGTGTCATAAAACTTATTAACTTGGGAACCCCTAAATCTCCATGTTGCGTCATACGTGCAGCAAAGATGAACATGTTTCTAGTTTTATAGTAGGGAAGAAAGAAATAAAGTTTATTCCTAATTTGAGAAGATAGAGACAGGAACTAGAATTGTTCTTTCATAAGTATACAGAAATCCTGGTTGAGACAACCCCTTTACCAATGTACGCTGGCATCTTCCATTCAATTCGAAGCCTTAGAGAGGTACATTGAGTATTAAGAGACTACACGACTTGCCAGCATCTCAAGGTCAGTATGTGTTAGGGCAGAACTTAAATCCAAGTCTTTGTAGCTCCAAGATCTCCTTTCTATCCATTATGCCAGCTATCTCCTAAGAATATATTTTAAAGAACTGATGGTTAAGTATGACATTATTCACAAAACTTTGGGAGTATTCCCAGAAGTATTCTTTTCCTAAACATGAAAAGGATTAATTGTCATGGGCAGAGACCAATATTTTTGACAAATTATATATTTATTTGATCAAATAGAAAGTAAAAATGCACCTGAAAAAACAAGAAAGTCAAATTTTAGTTAATGATAATTCATTCAATGTAACTCATTTGGTATGAGAAAAAACCAAACATTTTTAAATTTAGAGTTGAGGTATAATTACAATCTACAGATGCAGCAAAGGAAAATGTGCATATTTCACACAAACATGGAATGAAAATTAGCAGAGTGAATTATAATTAGGTAGTATTTATTGGGTACCCACTGAATACATGGTGGTCACTGGAAGGCATTAGGAATTTCAGTAAATTGGAAAAGACATACTTGTTTTCTGATTTAAAGAGAAGATACAATGTATAAGAGAAACCAAATGAATCAGTAGGTGCATATGTATAAACAACACTTTGAAAATAAGCCGCCGTGTTGTATGCAGCCACTCTTATATTGTTACCAATTGGAAATATCTATCTTGGGACTGAGTGAGATCTCCCTTTCACTAGAAATTTTCATGAATAAATTTGTCCGGTGTCTTGGTATACTTGAGAAAGGCATAAATTAGAAATTTGTGTGTGTGTGTGTGTGTGTGTGTGTGTGTGTGTGTGTGTGTGTGATTTGCTGGTCCTCTTCTGAACCAAAGAAAAAGTAAATATCCAGGTGTTCACCAAGCAGATATAGATTTTTTTTGTTCCTGTTAGGAGATATGTGCATATAGGAAAAACCTTAGGAATAAGGATATCCAAATTAATCACTGCATCTCAGAGACAGTAAACATTCTAGGGGCTGTATAAATTCGACCATTGTCTGAAGAGAGAATTTCTTTTTCAACATACCTGGAAATAAAAGTTATTAAATGTATTCATGAAAAGTTTCCATGAAAGGGAGCTCCCTCACTCCCAAGATAGCACATTCCCATTTGGCATACTTATAATTGTTAGGCATTTTTACATTGCATATTTTTGTGCATCAAAATGGAAACTATTTCTCCAACTTTCCTTGTCCTTACTTATGAGCTGTATGGCTTAGAAGAAGAAATTTGTTTCTTCTTTTAGATGACAGCAACCAGGTCCCCAACAAGAAGCAAAGGTCCTTGTTCATATAATACTCCTGGCACACTCAGTACTGATAACTTGTTTCTTTTTAAGGGGGAGGGGGGTCACAAATATAGGAGCCATGACAGGAGGATTTAGGGGACCTGAGTGAGGTGACAGAGTAAAGAGGAAGCAGAAATCAATATGGAACAAAAGTAACGCCTCTACTAAAGGTAACCAGGACCCACATAACCCAAAGGAGAGAAGAGGTAGAAGGCATAGGGCAGAGGAGAGGTACAGTGGTCCCAAATGGATATGTTGGGATTTGCACTTTATATCTCTGTTCAAGACATTTTCTCTGCCCATTCTCCATTCCTGGAACTCTCTTCTACTGAACTGTACCTACCGACTTCTTTGGCTTCCTTTAAAGTTCAACTAAAATTCCACCTTCTACAGGAAGTCTGCTCTAAGCTCTCTTAATGCTAGAGCCTTCCCTCTGTTAATAAGTTTCAATTTATCCTGTATATAGCTTCAAATGTATAGATTAGTTTGCATGTTATCTCCCCATTTGACTGTAAACTCGTGGAAAGCAGGGACTATCTTTTGCCCCCTTTTTTTTATTCCCAGTGCTTAGGGCATTGCCTGACACATAGTAGTGTAAGAAATACTTCATTTGGATTCCTACTCTATTCCAATCAGTATCAGTCTATATGACATGATTCTGTAGGGGTAGTGATTATAAGTTGTGTATATTAGGCCCCAAAGCTGTGAACAATAGATTGTAAATTCACTTGCTTAATCACAAGAAGCTAACTATAGGTCCTAGAAGAAAGGAGCATCTCAGATTGTGAGGAAGATTTGAGGTCCTTTTCATTAGAAGGGACCTTAGACCCTTTAATAATGTGCATTGTTTCAGAGCTCTACCTCAGTCTCTTTTATTGTAAGTTGTACAATTTGAATCCCAACAGTAGGACATTAACAAATTTGTTGGTTGACTGACTCATTGCACAGGCTTAGGGAAACATCTGGAGCAAGGCAGGTAAGCTTAAGTAGCAACAGAATCTGGAATGGAGAAAGATCAAGGAAATAGGAAACCAAGGATGTAGAACTGGAGGAATGCTGAAAATGAGCACAGAACCACAAGAGAGAGTAAAGCTGACTCCACCTTTCACAAATAGAGTGAATCATCACAACTGAAATTTCTAATTCAAAGAGAAAAAATTGTTTCTGGCTGCTTCATGTTATAGGATAATAAACTGCAGCTAACGTATAGGTTTCTGTAAGAAATGTGAGGGTTTTCTTAATGTTTATGGACTTAATAAAATAAAGAATAAAATATTAATAATGAAGATTAAATGTAAAAGTGTATCATTCATACCTCTCTCTTTTTTTTTCTTCAGAAAAACAGTTGTTAAAAATTTACCCACATACCCCCAAGTGTAACCCTGGTACTTAAGATTTCTGGTAGAGTGTAGGGAATGCATCTCAGAAAAGTATTTCTGGTCAGTGACCCCACCCAGGGAGAAACTATGAACCTCAGTATCTGGCAAATTGTGTTTCCCCCAAATGTATCCAAGTGCAGGAAAATCACTGTCAGGACATCTTCGTTACCTGCCTGCCTATCGGGCTAAGGCAGGAGTGAAGCTTAAAGGAGGAAAAGCAAAAGTAGGCACTCCTCCGACCTTTGCAATGTTGGAGTCACAGCCTAATTTTTGCTTCTCCTTCTCATCACTACAAATGATTGTATCCTTACGGATAGCTTTCCTTACATCCTGGGGAATGGAGAGTGAAGGGTGAATAACGCCAAGTGTTTGGGCAACCCAGCCTTATCCCAGACAGCAAAGTGGTGCTTTATGTTGGTTTTAGCCTAGGACAAAAATAGGTAATGGAGGTTATGTTTACTCTAGAGTCTGAATATCTGAATATCCATTGGAATATCTCTGCCTTTTATGATTACTCTCTCCTTTTGCCTCTTTCCTGAGCAGAAGAAAGCCTGGCACTTAGGGGGACTAGGATTAAACTCCAGTTCTTTCTGCATCTCTAAGGCGTACATGTGCACAATGAAAATTTAAATATAGACTCTTCATCACCAGTTTGAGTACACTGTGATATATCTATGTTTATAATTATATAAATATGCTTATGTGGAAAAAGACATATTCACCATTACAGGGCACAAATTTATGTGACAAATGATTTTCACATCTCCATAGACCAGTCTTACAATTTATATTTATGACCTCATATATTACTGACTGAAATATAATTGACTTAAACATGTCACATCTGAGAGTTTAGTAACATGTTCTTAGTTCCAACTGACTGATTACTAGCTATGTGATGATATGCAAATGACCTAACCCCATTTGCCTCAGTTTTCTCATCAGTAAAATGAACTGGAGAAGGAAATGGCAAAGTACTGCAGTATTTTTACCAAAAAAATGAGGTCACAATGAGTTAGACACAACTGAACAAATTTTATTGTATAAGATATATTTGAACAAATGTGAATAAGAAAAATTAATTTACAATGGAAATTATATTTTTAATTCACATTGAACAGAGAAAATAATTGTAATTGAAAATAGCAGCTCAATATACATATATGTATACACATATACATGTGTGCATGTATATATACACACAGATACATTTTGTGTGTATATGTATATTTGTGTATATATATATATATATACATATATATATATATATATATATGTCTACATCTACCTATCTATCTTTCCTTCACCCATCCCATGATGCTTCCTCCTTCCCTTCCTCCCTTTCTTCCTCTTTCCTCTCTTTCAATTCATATGGGAAATCATACCCTCACATGAGGGTACCCTGCCAAATGAATATTAATTTTGATTGCTGAAACTTCTCAAGATATCTTAGGGTTTGAGGACTAGATTATTTTTTTCTCTTTTCTATTTATTTATACTATCATTAAAAAAAAAAAAAAACTTGGAGAATTAACTGTTTTGTCCAACATAGTTTCATTTATGATTTCTTGAAATAGAGCTCTGGAAAATCAAGCTTTGATAAGACTCGTTAGGATTAAAATGGAGCTACTTGATCATGCCTTAAACCCAAATCACTGTGCATCTCCCTGACCAATAATAAGAACCAGCCCAATTTGGTCATTGCTTAGGTTGAAATGGCTCAGAGTGAGTATCAATAGTGATTGTTTCTGCTCTGGCCAGGAACCGTGAAGGTCTTCCACCCCAGTTTGCCTTTCTTTGAGAGGGTTGGGGTAGGCAAATCATTTTTGCATTGTCTGAGACCTGAGAGAAACCTTCATTTAAAAAAGTCAAGGTCTCCCACTGCACCTGGGGGTTATCTCCACTCATCCTTAACTGTATCTTATCACTGGACTCAGATGACCCTGGAAGGAGTTACTTTGATGACGTTGTGCAGCTCTGCCTCACTTAAATCTGATTCACTTGCAAGTCAAGCCACCTAGAGTCATATAGAAAATCTAAATCCCTATTGATTACAGGAATGAAAATTAATAAAAATTCTGGGATGCCACCTCATGCCTATTAGATTGGGTCACAAAAAAAGAAAAGTAAAATGACGAATGCTAGAAAAGATGTAGAAAAATTGAGACACTAACGTACTATCGATAGTGTTGTGAACTAATTCAACCAGTCTGGAGATGAATTTGGAATTATTCTCAAAGGGCCATAAAACTGTACATGCATGTTGACTCACTACTAGATCTGTTGTAATCCAAAGAGATCAAAGAAAAGGAGAAAAGATTTATATGATCAAAAATATTTATAGCAGCCCTTTTTTATTGTGACAAAGAAGTGGATATTGAGTGGATATCCTGAATTGGACAATGGCTAAAGAAGTTGTGGTATATGATTGTAATGGAATAATATTGTGTTTTAAGAAATGACAAGGGGGATAATTTCAGAAAATCCTTGGAAAACTTAAATGAAATGATGCAAAGTGAACAGAGCCAAGAGATCACTTCACACAGTAATGGAAATATGGTAAAGATGATCATTTATGAGACTTAGTTATTTGGATCAGTATAATGATCCAAAATGGGCTTCAAATGATTCAAAAAGGTGCATGATGAAACATGTTATCCACTTTCAGAAAGAGAACTGTTGAAGAATTCACTCTGAGTACAAACTGAAGTAAAAAACATTTTGCTTTCTTTATTTTGTTTTCTTTTTTGCTACATGGCTAATGTAGAAATATGTTTTGCATGATTCCACATTTTTAAACTAACATATTGCCTGCCTTCTCAATGGGTAGAAGAGTTCCTGGCAGACAGAAGAGAATTTGATACTCAAAATATTAAATGTGGTAAAATAAATTAATATTAAAAATAATTAGGAGAAATTTATGTAACTCTAATTGTCATTACCACCACATTTTATTTTATTTTGTTTGTAAATATCTTCAAAGAGTGAGTAGACTGCTTTTAAAATCAGCTTTGGACCATGTAGAACTGTGGATTAGTACATCCTTTTATTTTAATCTGCAAGTATAGTATTTCTCTAACCTAAAAACATGATGACTGGCTACAGAATCTGGGCCACTTTTCATGGCAATACATTCAGGAAATGGATCTGGACATATATAACAGTAATCCCTTTTTATATGGCTCATGTATCATGCACCTTATAGCTTGAAAAGCTTTCTACTTTCTTTAATAACCAGTGAGGATCAAAGTCTAATGCTTAATACATATAGGTCAATTTCAAAGTCTCTCCAAGATTTTGGGGGAGGTGTCTATAAATCCCTTAGAAACACATTTCATTGCAAAGAAAAGTGTCATTTCTGAATTAACAACTCTTGCTGCTTTAATATTTAGAGCAAGCCTAAGTCTCAGTGTGAAGTTCACTATTTAAGACCAAACCACACTATGGAATGATCAAGTCACAGTGACAGTTTTCTCTCTCAATTTTCTCTTTTTGAGGAGAAATTGTATCTTTTTTCTTCACCCACAAAAATTTTCCCTTCAGTTTACAAGTTTTAAAATTTGGTTTTTATGATATCAACCTCAACATTACAGTTAGCCCTAACTGTCTGAATTGATATTACCTGGAACTTATACAGACCATAACATTTCCTAATTTATAATTTTCACAATGACTCCTTAAAGAAAGTTATGTCCTTATTTTTCACAATGGGTATATTAAGAACAGGAGATGCAGAACCACATTTTATGATCATAAATCTAGTAAATGTTGGAGCCAGGCTTCATATTAAGATCTTTAAATTCAAAGCTAACGTCATTTCCACTATACCATACTACCTTTGAAGGTTTAACTTAAGAAATAATTCCCTTTGATGAGATCTGAAATTGTAGAGTATTATTTATACTGTTATGTGGGAGTCGTGTTACTTTAACTCTGGAATCAGAAGATTAATTTGTTCATATTCTCATTCTGTTATGTAATACTTGGCTGATTTTAGGAAAAAATCACTTACTTTCCTTGGACTTCAATTTCCTCAACTATGAAATAAGAAGTTGGAACTAAATGGCTTCTGAGGTCCCCTCTGGGATCTATATCTATGATCCTATAAAAAAGCATAGGATTTGGGATCAGAGAACCTGGAATAAAATTCTTCCCATTTTGCTTACTACTTGTATTTATTATCATATAGTGTCCTTTCAGGTCTCTGGGTCTATTTCCTCACTTGTAAAAAGAGGAGTTTGAACTAAAGGATCTCAAAGATTTATCAAGAGGCTTTCTTGTATAGTGGATAGAGTCATGATCTTTGAGTCTGGAAGACCTGGGATCATATTTTGCCTCTGGAAAAATATCAACTTTGCAAATTAGGGGAGCATGAAATATTTTGTCAGATTTGTGGAAAAAGAAGAATTTATGAACAAAGAAGAGATAGAGAGCATTATGGGATACAGAATGAACAATTTTGATTACCTACAATTTAAAGGGTTTTGCATAAACAAAACTAATGCAGCCAAGATCAAAAGAAAAAGAGAAAATGGGAGGGGGAGAGAGATTATAGCAAGTTTCCTTCTAAAAAAGACATTATTTCTCAAACATAAAGAAAACTAAGTCAAATTCATAAAAATAGAAATCATTCCCCCAATTGATAAATGGCCAAAGGATATGAAGAGCCTGTTTGTTTTAGAAGGATACATGAAAGCTACCTATAGTCATATGAAAAATGTTCTATATCAATATTGATTAAAAATTAAAATTAGAGTAACTCTGAGATACCACCTCATACCTAATTAGGTCGACTTATATGATGGAAAAGTAAAATGACAAATATTAGAGAGGATGTGGAAAAATTGAGGTACGGATGCATTGTTGGTGAAGTTGTAAATCAATCTAACTATTCTAGGGAGCAATGTGAAATTATGCCCAAAGAACATATCCTTTGACCCCAAAATAAGATTATTAGTTCTATAGCCCAAATATATTTTTTTAAAAAAGAAAAAAAAACCTACTTTGTTCAAAAATTATTTTTAGCATCTTTTTTTGTGGTGGCAAAAAATGGGAAATAAAGGATATGCTCACCAATTGAGAATGGCTGAATAAGTTGTAGTATATAACTGTGATGGAATGATATTGTGCTCTTAGAAATGACGAGGGTGGGGTACTTTCAAAAAGATCTGGGAAGACTTATGTGAAATGATGCAAAGTGAAATGGAATATTGCACACAGAAATAGCAATATTGCATGATGATCAGCTGTGTAATTTAGCGATTATCAGCAATACAATGATCCGAAAACAATTTCAAAGAAATTATGATCAAAAGTGCTATCTCTGGAGGAAGAACTGATGATGGTGGATGAATGCAAATTGAAACATACATTATACTTTATTATTCTGGGGGGAGTCCTGTTATTTCTTTTTCGTGCAGCATGGCTAATATGGTAGACTTTTTCATGACTACACATTTATGATCTATATCAAATTATTTGCCTTCTAAAAGAGGGCCCAGGGGAGGGAGAGAATTTAGAACTGAAAATTTAGAAAATTGTTAAAAATGTTGTTCACATGAAATTGAGAAAAAAATAAAATAAAAATAAAATAAAAATACTATCTATGTAACCATGGGCAAATCACATCCCTTAATTTCACATTGACTCAGGCAGTCCTCCAAGACTATCAGTGTCATTTGAGGTGCTTTTCTGTTTTGGTAGAGAGGGCTTCCCCAGAGGAATCTTTCTTTACCAATGAACTCATAGATCTTGAACTAAAAATAAAAGTCTCTTGCATATTTAAATCTTTAATTTAAATTTGCTTAACTGGTTGCATCGAAGAAAAGATGCTTTATATTTCCTCCATGGGATAACTGGTGTAAGAGAAGTGATCCAGGATTTAAGTGAAAACTATTTCTCCATTTGTCCTTATTCACTCTTACAGAGGATTTTTGGGAAAAATTCTCTCCCTGCTTGTATCCATAGTGTCACTGTGTAAATAACCTAGGGACTCATTTTTCTCTCCTCTCCCTCACCAGTGGCAGCATTATAAATTATGAATGGAGTTAGCTTATTTTTCTTTCACATTTATTGTTTCAATTTACCAATTTCACATCTATGAGATGGAAAGGGCATGTTTACACAACAATTTGTCAGGGCAAAGATCTGAATGTGAGCTCAATAGATTAAGCAGTACAAAAAGGTAGCTGAAAAAGTTATGATTTTGACTCCATTAGTAGAACAAGACCTTTCAGTAATCAGGAAGTGAGCATCTCCCTGTAACTTACATAATTATGGTAAGGTCAATTTTAGACTTGGTTTCAGTTCTGGAAGCCACAGTTTAGGAAGAATATTGATATCCTCTGGACACAATCTTCTCCTAGTTTTAACATCATACTCACTTCAAATTATCCTCATCTGGAATAAAATCCTCACCCTTTACCTATCCTCTTTCCACTACTTTATTTTACTGTGGGTCATGGAGTCTTATTAGTTACAGGGTTCTTTCAATTACGTAATGACTGAAAAGCTTTAATGTTCGAATACCTCCTTAATTATCCATATTTACTTTGAAGACTTATGAGATGTAAACATAGAGGGGGACCACTCTATAAAGTCAAATTGCTTATCTTTACAAAGTATACTTATTATGCCATAGCTAATGATACTTACATAATTGTTGATGACAGAATGTCTTGATTCCATACACAGCCCTCTGTGGTTACATCCTAGATTTTCTTTGAAGTCAGTAAGAGCTACATGAACAGAAGAAATATTGTGAAATCTGATTTTTCCTTATTTGTTTCTCATATCTAGGAAGAAAACCAGCTGTGATAAAGCCAGGCCAAAAAAAAAAAAAAACAAACCATGATATTTCAAGTATTTATAAGAAGAGGGAGAATGAGAGTAGACTTTTTATATTTTGAAGAATAAATAACTGTATTTTCTTATTTAATATCTATCTCCTTGCCTTGCTTTGCTCTTTGTGTTCATGTGTGTGTATGCATGTGAACACAGGATGAGCCTTAATTGTGAGTTAAAAAAGTTGTTTTTATCTTCACATTTTTAACTTAATATCTTTCCTCTTTTTCAGGGAAAAGTTGTTGAACTACCCCCAGCAGCTGAATATCCGTGGATGCTCTGACCACCATGATGCCATATCTGAACAGTATCCATGCTTTCTCATCCTACATCCTTCCTCTTCTCTCCCCTCTACCATGCTGGTTCTCACACGTAGTAAGTGTTTAATAAATGTTGACTAATTTAAAACTGAATTTTAAAAAGTTTCACCTTTTATTTGGGTCTGTTCTTTTTTTAGCTAATTTGACAAATTAAATGCTAAGTGCTAATAGGTTAATTCATTGACTTTTTCAGGTTACAATTGCATTTGAAAAGTTGAAGGTGTTCTGTAGCAGAGAGAACTGAATTGCAAAGTTTGGTTAAAATTCCACTGCTATGATGCCAGAGGAGGCAGCTAGTTGGATTGAGCACTGGAACTGGTCAGAAAGACCTGAGTTCAAATCCAACCTCCTAATCAAAATCAAAAATAAAGATGTGAGTTCAAATCCAGTTACTAATTATGTGATCCTTGGCAAGCAGCTGGAGAAATAAATGGCAAACCACTCCAGAATCTTCATAAATATAACAAAAAAACAAGTCTTCAACAGGATGGTCCCTGGGGTCATGAAGAGTTAGACATAACAGAACAACAACAATGATGCCAGAATTACTCTAGTTTTGAGATATCTAATTATCATTTTTAACCTCTCTGAGCTTCAGTTTCACTATCTCTGAAATGGAAGTAACAATTCTGGAGTCATTTACCTCAAATGATGTGAACATTTTAGTGATTAATTTATATAAAGTACTTCATAAGCCATGAAACCCTATAAAGGATCATGAGATCATAGGTTGAGAGTAGAAAAGGACCTTAGAAGTTATCAAAATGAACCTCATTATTTAATAGATGAGGTATCTGAGGCTCAAAGAAGTGAAACAATTCATGTGTATGTGTGTACATGTGTGTACATATATATGCACACATATATCCACACATTCTGTTTATCTATCTATATATTATATATAATATCCAGTATGTTTCTTTCCATCTGTCTGTCTGAATATCTTTCTATCTATCTCTATGTATTTTGCTGTTATTATTTAGAAGAATATTGCAACTCAAAGGATTAATGATAGGAGTTTCAGGAACTAGGAAAAGTGAGGGAGATAATATTGGTTGAAAAGAGTTCTTTGCCAGTCATTTAATACTATGTTGGCAACTACCCATTTTGTCTGTAGAGGGTGGTTCCTGCAAGCAGACTGAGAAAATATGTGGGAGAATAAATCTGCTTTACGTAAATGGGTAGCTACTATTTCCAGACAGATGTTTATAAAGCACATGTATGCAAAAATAGACATGTTCAATAACTTTCCAATTATCAATGAATAAATCAAGAAGCATTTATTAAATTGCTGCTAAGTATGGCACAGTTTCACACTTGATTCCATTTATATTTATTATCTATGTATTTCTTCATTAATTTATTTGAGAAAATTTATTAAGCTCTTATTTTGTGCCAAGCATAGTGCTAAAACTTAGAGAAATAGAAAAGGGAGAAAAGTACCTTCCTTCTAGGAGGTATTTTCTAATAGAAGGAAATAGCATAGATAAAGATTCAATGGCAAATGAGAGTTATTCCCCTTCCTTTCTCTTTTCTTTCTTTCTCTTCCCTTCTCTTCTTCCCCCTTCTCTTCTTCCTTCCTGTTTCCTTTTCCTTTCTATCCTTTCCTTCTTTCCTTCCTTCCTTCCCTCTTTCCTTCCTTCCCATGTTGCTCTTTCCTTTTCTGTTTCTCTGTCTCTTTCCATCTCAATCTCTCTTTGTCTCTTTCTGTCTCTCCCTCTTATCACCCCTTCCTCTACTAGGAAACTGAAATTCAGTACATGGCTTAGCTTGGAAGTGCAGTTATCACTCACAATCCAATACCAATGCAAATTGGTATAGGAGCTTTCCCCTGCTCTGTTTCTGACCTGGACTGGTTTGCTCCTCCTTACAGATCCATTTAAACCTCTGCTCCTGGTCAGTCACCAATTGGTGCTGGACTTAATGTGAGAAACTATTGACTCATGAGCTAAAGCAATCCATCAGTCTTGGTCTCTTTGGCAGCAAAGACTACAAGTATGCATTACCATGGCTGCTCACAATCTTTTCAAAATTCTGTAAATATAGTATTTGAAAAAGCAACAAGGCATGCTTGAAAGTTTTCTGGTGTTGTGGGTCACTGACATTCTTGGCATAGATGTATGTCACATGGATCTGAGGAGCTAACGTTACCTGAATAAAATAGCATATGCCAGGAACACAGCATATTTTCTTCCCTAGACAAGTATTAAGATTAATACCTCACTTAGGTAATAATTGATTTCATAGTTTGAATTCGAAGGCATTTTGCATTGTAAGTTTTCTTAAGTAAAATATTAGTAAAATGTCTGATTTCACATTTTTAGGATGGGTCTGAGCTTCCATCTTAAAGCAGAAAAATGGTTAGATTACAATGAAATCAACTTTGATAGTATTTAGAAGATGCAGTCAACTTATTTGGGAAGATAAAAATTAAATTGTGTTCTTAGAAAATGATTCATAACATATTTTCTTCTATTCAGGGATGCAATATGAAATTTTGATTAGATGAAGTCAATAAAAATTCATATGTGTATTTCATATGTATTTCCTGAGACTGGTCACCCCAGAATTATAATACAATATATGAAAATTAGGCTGTCACAGTGGGTCTGGAACTATTTTTTCATCCTGCAACTCACTGAGTGTTTGATGGATCCACTAATTTATCTGTCTAGGTAGGAAGAGAAGGTAGTTGTATTGAGAGAGAGAGAGAGACAGAGAGAGAGAGAGATGGAGACATCAACTTACTACCTTTATTCAGTTAAAATCTGATTTTATTTTTAAAAGCAGGTGCATTTCATTTTATGAAATATCATCTCTCCAGGAGTGGATTAAAGGAGAAGGAAGAAAGATGATAAAATAAAGTAAGACACAGAAAGTAAAAGACAAAGAAAGGTCTTGATGGAGTCACTTCTCTAATAGCAAGTAGGTAGCTTGATGGTTATGGTGAGGGAAAGTCAGAAGAATTTACTGTAGAGCAGTGAGTGATGGTTATGCTAGCACAATGGCAACAATAATCTGAGCTTTAGAGTTGGCAGGGGCTTTATGATATATGAATTCCAATCCCCCCCATCCTCCTTGTACCGTTGATGCTCCAGCATCCTTGAAAAACTATTTCACAGCTCTACCTCTAGTGGGTGGATAGAGCAGTGGAAGGGAGACTTGGAAGCCTGTAATTTCAGTTCTAATTTTGTTGCTAATTAGGTGTGTGACTTTGAAGAAATCATTTTACCTCTCTGGGTCTTACTTTCTCTATCTGTAAAATGAGTGGTTGGGTTATATACACATACCTCCAAGTTTTAATAAATTATTATTCCAGTGATGGGGAGTTCAAAAGACAACATTTCTCATTTTATTTCAGGTATCATTAGTAACTAACCAGCAAAATATCATTTCCCTTATAGCATCTATTCATTGGAAGGCAGTGCAGCAAAAACAGAAAAAAAGTACTAAATTTGGAGTTGAGACCACGTATTAGCAATGGGAATTTGGAAAAATCACTTATTCTCTTCATCAAAGCATATCATCATCATTTGTTTCCTATAAATGTTTTAACAGTTTGTTTTTTTTTTTTTTACTGGCAATAACTAGGGTGCCTTTGTTATAGAATGATGAGGTCAGAGGGTATTAACATTTTTTGCCACTTTTATTTCTTAATCCCAAATTATTTCTGTGAGTGGTAAGTCCGGCTCATACTTCTGCATCAGTAAACTAGCAACTTTATCTTCCTGGGTCCTTTCAATCAATTAATTTTCCCATCTTTCTATTATAATGAATGATATTTTAAAGTCATCTTAATTTCTCAAGTAATTACTATTTGGAACAATTTTCAGAAGCTTATCGATAGTTGGCTTTTCATCACTTTTAAGTGTTTAATATCCTTTTAGAAACTCTATATTGGAGAATTGTTCTTAATCTTACAGTTTTCTATCAACTCAATATCGATTTTATCTATTAGAGTTTTATCAAAGATTTTTCATACAAAGATTAATTCCTCATATGTATGTATATTCTAAATGTAGCTACATGGATGATTTCATTTTTGCAAGAACAATAACTTTATATAATTGAGATGATCTACTTGGTATTTCTTATCCTGAAAAGGTTATCCTGTTTCTTGCAGAGATGGCACAGGCCTACAATTATACAGTGAGATTCCTTATTTGAGCTTTCCCTATATCAAATTATGGGTTCAGTACTCATTCCTTTATTATAAGATGGTGGTCTAAACCATTTCTCCCTCTCCCCTGCCAAATAACTGTCCTGTTCTCCAGACAGATATTGTAAAATAAAGTTTTCCTTGGTAAGGAGTGTGTATCTTGGTTTTACTAAGGCTAAATTTTTATATGTATTGACTTCTAATCATTTTCTTTAATCTGCTTTCTTTAAAAAAAGAAATCCAGTATGAAAGTTTTTTAATTACTTCTGATTTATGATGTACTTGAGATATGGTGATGTTAAGTATCCATTTGCTTCTCCTTTAAAAAAATAAATTCCTTCCGATATGCTTGAACTTTTATTCCTCCTTTTGCATTTTGCTAATATTTTATCAAATTATATCAAATATCTTCTTTGTAATTTGATTATTCTCACATTAAATCTATAGTCTAATTTAGATAATAACATCTTTGAATATATTGTCTTGGCTTAGTCAAGAATCTTCAGTATCTCTTCTGTTGCTTATCTTCCTTTATTTCTATGAAAACTGCTTTTATTTGTAGCCCTTTTATATTTTACAAGGCTAACTCCTGTGTGACCACTGTACTTTTAATCATTTAAAATTGAAATTTAATTAATATCTTCAATTTTTATTAGTGATATACAAATTCTGATTTTTTTATGCATTTTTTTATCCTGAAACAAGTAATGGTCACTGAAACAAGTAATTCTTTACAATTTTTCATATTGGCTATTGCTAAGATTCTTTAGAACAAGTCTATGCAAACTTTTCTAAACATGTACACTCATCAATTAAAGGGTAGAACTCTATCACTATTTGCATTTATTAATAAATTAGATATACACTACTTTGCTAATATATTGTTTATATCTTAAAGAATATGCAAAAAGAGAAAATAAAATGAGTAATGTAAGGATGAAATAAGTATTTTAAATAATTTTATTTCACTTTCTTAGTACAAGTCTCTTTTTACTCTCCAGTATATCTGAATATATGTGTGATCAGAAAACAGAGTAGAAAGTTCTAAGAATTAAGCTGTTTTTAGATTATAAACATGATTTTGGCTTTTGTTATCCTAAACATTCTAAATATGTACTGCCTGTCTATTGACCAACAAAGGGATGTTCTGCTAAAGAAAAAAAAAAATTGATATGTTTGCTGGAAATGAAAGCAGAAGACAAAAGGGAACTATAATTAAATAGAAAAGTTAGTGGAAGAAAACTTTGAAATTTACATCAGACTGAATAATAATTTACAAACACCGTGAAAAATTATCATGGGTGATCTCATCCAATGCAAGAGTGAATAAAAAGTCAGCCTTAAGCCAACAAGTAAAGAAAGACAGAAAAGCAAGTATCAAACAAGCTACCCCTACCAACACAATGGGCTAAACAATGTATTCTGAACAGTTTGGTATACAGAATGAAAAGAGTAAAACACACACACACACACACACACACACACACACACATACACACACACACACTTCAGAAAAAGCAATGAGAGTAAGGAAGCTGTGAGCTTTAGAAAACTTTAGGAGTATTAATAATCAGAATAGCATAATAGAGCTCATATTTCTTACAACCCAGGCTCTTAGATGTTCTAAGTTCCCAACTACTCTTTTATGAAGTTTTTTATTCAAGACCCTGAAGATATCACTGCTTTTAATCACCAATATCCAATGGAACCTAGGACTTTGAGGGAGAAATTAACTCAACCAAGGAAACCCAGGGCAAGATGAAGTAGGCTTATTACTCCTCACAAAAGTATAACAATGAATGGATCCTGACTCTGGTCTAATTACAGGTCAATAGCTAAAGCTGAAGAGATAAGTAAATTTTTTTAAAACTGCTAAGTATTAAAAAGCCTAACTATTATAGATGCAAAGATGTTCCCACTCACACTCCCATCCCCAAACTGCCTCCCCCCCAAAAGGAGTGATATCTCCATAACAACCCCAAACACAGTGTCAAGAGAATAATGATCTTTCACTTACATCAATATGTAGAATATCCGAGGAGGCAAAAAATGAAATAAAAGCTCTAGCGGAAAGAATTAGAAAGGAAATGAAGAGTTCATAATAGGAAAAGTTAAACCTCATGCAAGAAACAGACTCCTTAAACACTTGCATTGACAAAACAGAAAGAAATTACTTCATGAGGTATCCAGCAAAATAAGAAAAAATAATATTAAAATTAAAAGAACATATGAGGTCTGATATATCCACATATATATATAGATATAGATCTATACATATTTGTATACACACAGAGAGATATGCATATATGTCTCTCTCATCTCTCTATCTCTGTATATATTTAACTATTTATAAAATGGACCTGAAAAAGAGCCCTAGAAAATCATTTGGGAATCACAAGATTTTCTAAAACCTATCATAAATAAAAAGCCTAGATACTATACAAATTTTGAGAAATGAAAAATACCTGGAACCATTAAAACCAAAAGACAAAGTGAAGATAGAAAAAAAATCTGTTATAAACCTCAAAATATAATACCCAAAAGGAAAAATTCTACTAATGTCATAGCCAAGATTTAGAGTTCCTGTAATAAAAATGGGGCAGGGGGAATACTTTAAGCGTCCAAAAAGAAGGCATCCAAATACCAAGGAACCACATACAGGTTCTCATAAGATCTAATAGGTATAAATGAATGCAGATCTAGGATTACATATGTAAAAAAGTGATTTTCTCCAAGAACAATAACCTGAAAAGCTGAGTATAATCCTTCAAGGAAAACAAAACAAAACAAAAAAAGAATAAAAAATGTATATTTTATGAAATAGAAGACATTCAATATATTTCTGATTGAAAGAATAAAACCAAGAAGAAATTCGAAAAACAAACTCAAGAAAGATAATTCAGAAACGCAAATTTATTTGAGTAACTGGAATGAGCTATATGATAATGAAATACTAACCTTCAAATGGAAGGAGAAATAAGTATCTCTTGAGAACAAAAATGTCTTAATAGTGTAATGAGAAGGATAGGAAAAGAAAAATAAATGACTTTAGAGTGTATTGATTCTTTTCTGCATATGTGAAAAATTTCAAAAGGTAAAAGGAATATGTAGTTTGGAAAGGTGGAAGAAGGAGATGGACTCAATAGCTCTCATAAATGTGACGTATTAAAATAGTATGCAAATATGATGAAAGGGGAGGGGAAATTGGAGATCAAGTGAACCTTATTTCTATCAGAAATGAATAAAGGAGGATTGTGCAAACACACATACACTGTGCTTGTGTAGGGATGCAAAAAACTCCACTGAGAATTTAGCGACATAAGGCAAGGTGATGAAGAGGAATCATGATACTGAAGGAAGGCATAGCTGCAAGCAAAATAAATTAAAGGAGGAGTAAGAATTAAAACGGAAAGAAATGTAAAGAACTAAAGACTAAGGGGGAAAGGATACTAGTCGATTGGGGAATGACTGAACAAATTATAATATACATGAATGTAATATGATATGAAATGGTAAAAAAAATTAGGTAAACCTGAGAATGAACTGAGACAAAGTGAAAAGAGTGGAACCAGAAGAACAATTTATATATGCATGTAAACATTGTAAAGAAAACAAAATTACTTTGAAATACGTAAGAACTCTAATCAATGCAATAATTAATTATCTTTCCAGAAGATCAATATTGCCCACCTCTTGACAAAAAAAGTCATAGACAAGAGCTACAAAAATATGCATACCCTTTGACCCAGAAATATCACTTCTAGGACTGTATTGCCAAGAGATTATAAAATTGGGAAAGGGTCTCACACGTACAAAAATATTTATAGCAGCACTTTTTGTGGTGGCCAAAAAATGGAAATCAAGGGGATGCCCATCAGTTAGGGAATGGATGAATAAATTATGGTATATGAATGTAATGAAATGCTATTGTGCTATGAGAAATGATGAACAGGAGGACATCAGAGAAGCCTGGAAAGACTTATATGATCTGATGTTGAGTGAAAGGAGCAGAACCAGGAGTACTTTGTGCACAGCAACAACCACGGTGTATGAGAGTTTTTCTGGTAGACTTGGTACTTCATTGCAATACAAGGACTTAAAAAAATTCCCAGTGATCTTTTAAGGCAAAATGCCTTGCACATTCAGAGAAAGAATTCAATCGCAGAATGTAGCAGATCATTTTCTTTTGTATAACACTTTGGTTTGTTATATGATTTCTCCCATTCATTTTAATTCTACTACACAGCATGACTATAGTGAAAATGGTTTTAATTGGAATGTATGTGTAGAACCTATATAAGATTGTATGCTGTCTTAGGGAGGGAGGGGGAAGATAGGAGGGAGGGAGGTGAAAAAATCGAAGTTATATGGTAGCGATTGTAGAACACTGAAAATATTAAAATTAATAAAATAAAAAAAGTCATAGACTCAGGTTGGAGAAAGAGATATACATTTTGATATGTGGAGTGGTTTTTTATAACTGTCAAGTTTCTTTATTGTTTTGTTTTTTACTTTTTTTCCTTTATCTTGACTTTTTAATTGAGGGTTGGGATGTTGAAGAGAAAGGAAATTTAGTGATATTCTTGACAAAAAGAGGACCACTAGACATTTTTCAATGTAGAAATAAGGAAACTTAAGTTCAGAAAAAAAAAAAAAGCAGACAGGATGGAAAATTTTGAAAATAATGTGAGGAAATCATATAAATATGAATATATGCGTATATTTAAATAAAAACTCTTTAAGATATTTATGTATTACAGATGAATGGATATGTATCTATACACATATATGTTAAAGCAAGTCGTGAAAGGGAGATTCACAGTTTTACACAGAATCTAATTTTAATATTCTCCTATGTATACAGAAATGCTTTTTGTATGGTTTTTAGGTTTTGAGTTTAAAAAAGAAATCTTAGGAAAGAAGGAAACTGATAAAACTTAGGTTTAAGGACAACACATACTATCTTAGTAAGCTTCCTTCCTTCCTCTCTTCCTCCCTTCCTTCCTCTTTCTTTCTTTTTCTTCCCTTCTTTCTTTCTCTCTTTCTTTCTTTTTTCATTCATTCTTTCTTTCCTTTTTCTCTTTCTTTCTTCCTTCCTTCCTTCCTTCCTTCCTTCCTTCCTTCCTTCCTTCCTTCCTTCCTTCCTTCCTTCCTTTCTTTCTTTCTTTCTTTCTTTCTTTCTTTCTTTCTTTCTTTCTTTCTTTCTTTCTTTCTTTCTTTCTTTCTCTCTTCCTCTCTCTCACACACACACAAACACACACACATACACACAAACATATGCTCACATACACATACAATCAAGAATATCACTAAAGGTATCTCCTATTTAAATCTGTGAACTCTGTTTCTTCCAGGGGCAGGTAGTATTTGAAAGAATTATAGTTCAATACATAGAAAAACACATGGAAAATTATATAACAACAATAAACATATAAGTGTGATTTGAAATTCATTGCTTTATTTTTTTGTAATTTGGTTTAATTTTGTCTAGCCTAGAGAATTTTTCTTCATTTATAATGTTACCAGGATACAGTGTAGAAATAATAACTGCATCAAGAATCATTCCACTCCTGCCAGAAACATCCTATTAAATTGTGAAAAATTAATTTGGACTTTTACTTGGACTTTTTTGTGTCATGGATCCCTCTTTCATTCTCTGATACCTATGTATCATTTTACAGAATATATTTTTTAGAAAATATAAAATACATAAGATTACAAAAGACAAATTAAAATATAGATATTAGGTATATGTATTATAGATATAAAATATAGGTATATATCTATATCTACTTGCATCCACACAAGGAAATTAATTTGGAATATTCACTGGAGGGTCAAATACTTCAGCCACATAATAAGAAGACAAGACTCATTGGAAAAGACCTTGTTGTTGTGAGAGATTGAAGACAAAAAGAAAAAGGAACCTTAGAGGATGAGATGGATGGATAGTGAGGCAATAAACATTAGCTTGAAGAGATTTCAGGAGACAGTGGAGGATAGCACAGACAGGCTATGCTCCGTGGGGACGTGAAAAGCAGGACGTGAACGAATGACAACAATAAAAACAAAATACTTGGAACTTGGTTAAGAACCCTTGCACTCAAGTAAAATTACTTTAAAAATTCTATAGCTATGCTCCTAAAATGTCAAACAGGGTATTTTAAGGCTTATGCATTTGTTTATTCATTGACTTGGACCAGTGATCCCATTAATATGAGGAATTCTCAGGTGTGGAAGCTCCGTCTACAGACACAGCTTAGCAACCTCTCTGTAACATATTCTGACAAAAGTACCAACGACAACCAAGGAGTTAAGTACTTCACAGACCAAATATTAACCCAGGTCTTTGTGTCTACTCTCTAGGGCAGGGATGGGGAACATGCAGTCTTGAGGCTACATGTGACATTCTAGGTCCTTGGGTGAGGCTTTTTGACTGAGTCCAAGTTTTATAGAACAAATCCTTTTATTAAGGGGATTTGTTCTGGGAAGATTGGATTTGGTCAAAGGGCTGTACTGGAGGACTTAGAGGGCCACAGGTGACCTCAAAACTGAGGGTTCCCCATCTTTGCTCGAGAAACTCACAGTATGTGTAATATGAATATATTGACAACATGCAATTATACGAACAGGATGTAGAAAGTATACACTGGATGAAATCTTAAGAGGGACAGCACATTAGCCTTAAGATAAATGCTTGTTGTGGAGGACACCAGGCTGCCTTATGTCTTGTAGTTGTCAATATTGGGAGGAAAGAGGAAGAAAATGAGATAGGGTCAGGACAGGAGGAATCAATGTTTATTTAAAAGAAAAAAAATATTGAAGCCAACACAGTATATTAGGTCTAAAATACGTTCCTTTTGAAGTCATGAGAAAGCATATGTTTTAAGAACCTGAATTTAAATCCTGGTTCTAATGCTGTAATACTGTGAACACCCACCTGCTGTGGGAGTCATCATTATCATCTGCACTGAAATATTTCTCATAAACATGTTATCGCATTTGAATCTCATAATTGTGAAGTAGGTGCTATTGTTTACATCCCCATTTTACAGATGAGGAAACACGCTGAGAAAAGTTAAGCAGCTGTGCACACTTTCTGTCTCTCATGATCCGATTTATGTTTTCATTTTATTAAACTTTTGCCACCAGAAGACAACAAAACGTTGCCCATGTCTTTCTTCTTTGCAGGCCTCTGATCCTCTTCTCTTTTGTATTAAATTTTTAACTAATATTTTTATTGTTGATTTGGGTCTTTGAACTTCTTTAATTCCTTTTAATTCTGTTAGTTGGCATTATTAGTAAAAAGATTTGACCTGTGTTCAAAACCTGCTGTAGTGCCTTGTAGTGCCTAAATTTGGGATTTATCATATATATATATATATATATACATATGTGTGTATATATATATATATATACACACATATATACATATATATGTATACACATACACCTATACATATGTATACATGTATACACATATATGTATGTATATGTGTATGAGTATATATGTATGTATGTATGTGTATATATATATATATAATATTATCTCTATCATAGCATATAGGCTTGTTGAGAATATGGGTTGTGCAAAGTCAGATATTTCTGCCCAGTAAATTTGATTGACTCCATTTTAAAAACATGGTTTAAACTTAGAGTACTTGGGAGGCAGCCTGCATAAGATGGCAGTGCACATGCTCATTAATCCCAATTCCCATGGTATTGTCAAGAGGGAGGAGCTGAAGAGATTCTAATCCTACAGCCTCATAATTATATGTACCAGTCAAAATGCTTTTGCTCTTATATGGAATTTGGTTGCTCCGAACTATAAACACAAGGAGCAATTTGAATTCTGGTCAGGCCAGCTATTGCTTACTGAATTGGTGTGCTGAATAAAATCCTTTTAACTTTCTTTTCCTGAGTTTGCCTCATTAATCAGTGTGAGGCCCAAACGAGATTTATCTGTGTTCCTATTTTGAGCATATAGAATAGTGCCTACAATTTTATATGAGCACATACTTTCTCTAGTTTGGGAGTTAGCAACATTTGCACTGAAATATTTCTGGAAGTTACCATGTTATCTCATTTGAATGTTGCAACAATCTGGTGGGATAGATACTAGTGATATCCCCATTTTACTGATGGAGAAACTGAGGAGGCGAGAGGTTAAGTGAGAATTGGTGTTTCTGACTAGTTCTTGCCTTCTTGTATTACTAAAATATGAAACAAGATGTTTCATTCCACTACTTTTTCCAGCAAGCTGATCATTGTGCTTTAGAGTTGAGATAGGAAGCATTTCTATGCTTTTTCTCTATTTATTTGTTCTTAGGAGTTACTATAAAGTCTAACTTGTCATTCTTTCAGGCCTTCAATTCTACCACTGTGGTATTAGAACCCATGAACTTCAATATATTCTTACTAGTTGATTGAACGATTAATTAAGTTCCTGATCCTTCTATCACCCTGGAGGGCATGCTTCTACTTTCCCACTGCTTTCTCTTCATTATATGGATGACAGTTTGGATTTTGAATAGATTATTGTTACTACTCTTACTATTACTACAACGACCACAACGACTACTACCACCCAACGCCACTACCGCCATACCACCATCACCTGGTTATAATGTTTGTAGTTTACTCTATCTTCTATCTCATATATTAACTGTATAATGCTGGATAAATATCTTCACTCTTTTAAATTGTACTCCTCTAGGATCAGACTGGATGATTTGCAAGGATCCTCCTTGCTCTTAACTATTTCTTTCTCTATAAACTCACCAGAATAACTTAGAGTGTTGAGGTAACCAGATACCTGGGCACCATATGGTAATAGTAGTAGTTGACATTAATACTAGTAGTTACTGTAGTCCTATGTAGCAGTACAGTACCCTAATATATTAATAGCTCACACTGTTATAGGCATTAAGGTTCACAATCTATTCTGTATATATTATCTCATTTAGTCTTCATTTTGCATAGGGTCATTATAGATTCATAACTATAAGGTCCTATAGAGATGATCTAGTCAGGCTCCCTCATTTTATAAATAATGAAAATTAAGTGATTTGTCCAGTGTTGCTAAGGCCCTAAGAACAAGTACAATAATCCTTTGAGGTAGATGGCATTGCTATTTCTCTCATAAATGAGAAAACTAGAACTCAGAGATCTTAAATGGCCTGCCTCAGACCACACAAAAATTAGGTCCCTGAGGTAGCATTTGACCCTTCTTGTCCAGGACTGCACCCAATTCCAGGATGCTATCTGCTGTGATATGATGTCTCTCTATAGAACTTGATGGTCATGAATCACTTTTACAGTCATTCTCTCATTTGTTCCTTAAAAACCATTTTAACAAGGAGGTAGTATATAGATTTTTACAAATGAGGAACCTGAGATCTAGAAAGGTCATACGGTAAGAAACTGCCAGATAAAAACTATAATCTAAAATGTCTGACGTTTCTGATGCATGTAACAGTGTCATGACAGGAGTCTGATGCTTCTAAAATTAGGTACTTTCTGGGGGAAAGAGGTGAGACTTCCAGTAATTGACTGGATAGTTTTTTATCAAAGCTACGAGAGTTCTGGTGTGAGGTGACTTTGGCCACTCACAAGATAGTTCACTGGAAAGAAATATTTCTCTGTCAGGTTCTACCAAACGTGAAAAGCTTCATGTATAATCCCTATTATGTATCCTCAGATATGTACCTTTTCTGAGGAGCAGAACAAATTGAGAGGAGCTCATCACTCAGCTACAAAGTGGTCAGTTTTCAGCTACAGGAACTCTTGTAGCCAAACCATCTGTGACTTACTACACTTAATGTGCTACTAGTTTTAAAAACATAAATGATTGACTGGGAATGACAATGTAGGACATGTTTTAGGAAGAGGTAAAATCACTAGTTCCATAGTTCATTTTCTTACTTATTTACTTCATAGGCAATGCCCTATTTATTTTTAGAAATTTAAATTGAACAATATTTACATACATATACATTCATAATAGTTTTATTTAATTATGTACACATGTATGTGTATGACTGCATATCTACATGTATGGCCATTCATATAAGTATAATATATTACCATCTAAGGCAGTTAATGATAAAGTGGATAGAGTCCTGGGCTTGGAGTTTGGAAGGTTTTTCCCTTCCCATCTTATGCATGCATATATATGGTGGTTGTTGTCCTTCATCTTCAAAGAGGACCAAAAGGACATCACCACTGTAAAGTGAAATTTCAGTGTGTCCAACTGTGGCTGATGAGACCAATAAGAGCTCGGAATGCTCTACCACAAGTTGGGCACAGATAGTCCATATGAACATTTGGGGTGGATATCCCAAATTTGCTCATCCTGTATTCACTTTGTGCTGTCTCAATTCTGCTTTGCTCAAAAAGCACAGTTCCTTTTCTTATGTGGGCACACCATGCTGAGTCGTCCTGTGCCAGCGTCTGCCATGTTGCATAATCAAATCCAAAGTTCTTGAGAGAGATCATGAGACGTATGTATATAGTAGCATTTACACATATGTGCCAGTTAGAAATATATGCCTATAAATATACTTATAGATCACAAACATATATAGGTACATATATTTCAAAAACATTCATATAAATAGGTCAACATACAGGTATACATATAGTAATATCTACATATATGCACACATGCACATGTATTATGTAAATTATGAAAATGTACAATAAATTGTGTGCATATCATTTCAAATCAATAAAGACCATACTTTTGTGTGCATTAAAGAGCTTGTCCGGTATAAAGTACATCTTCCTACATTTATACTAACTTCAATCTTATCTGAACTGTCATGTACTATTGAGTCCAATTGTTCCTTATTGTTCTAGAGATTAGCTCCTGGCTTTAAATTTTGTAAATAAAACTTCCAAGTGCTGTGAATGATGCTTCCCCCCCTTTAAAAAGCTCTGAAAGCAGCTATGCTTTGAGGATGCCCTGATTTATCTGTTCTGTCTGCTGATAGACGGACAGTCTGTTTGGATTCAAAATATCTCAATAGTTGATTAGTCTCCACAGTTGATCCTTCCTTCACATATGCATTTTGACAAAAAGTTACTTAGTTGCAAGACTATAAGAAGCACATACTTCCTTTTATGAAGAGAGTTGTTGGGATTTTTCATTGATAAACTTTATAAGGTATGTATGTAATTTTGAATATAATACATATGAATGGCTAGCTACCAAAAATTTTTTTCCAATATGATTTTAGGGTGCCAGTTCTTGCTTCAGAATGCTTTCTACCTGTGCCCACTTTATCTTCTTTGTTATTCTGTGGGGAGGGGGAAGGTTGAAGTGGAAAAAATCAATGTTGTACTGGGAATTGATTTTCCTAAGAGTCACACTGAACTTATCAAGTAAACAGATCGATAATGTGGACTATATACAATAATTATGTGCCATACTGGAACAATTTAGGTGTTGGAAAAGAGTTTCAAAGTGCTTTCTGTGGACTTTGGCAAGAAAACGAAATTTCCTTCTTCTGCAAATGCCTGATGAAAAACTTTCCTTCTGCTGTGTAATCAATTTGACAATAAATTCTTTGAGTAAATTAAGAATATCATGTAGATTGCCTATCTCCCCTCCCCCATGAATAAAAAGTTGCATTTGAAGAGACAGAAACACATTTCAGGGTTTATACCAGTGTATTTAATATCAAGGACTCTGATGGTAAAATTATTGAATAAAAGGAGCTGAAAATATGAAAACAGAGAAGTCTAAAATTTAGATAGTGTTCTCTACATTACATGAAATGCATTGGGGAGGTAGAAAGAAAAAAAAACCTATCTGAATCAATAATCTTTTCTGCAAGTCAAAGAATGGATTCATTCTGTTCTGTCAAGAGCAGTGTTTTATATGTTTATGTTTAGGTAGTCACAGTATGGCCTCATGATTTGTCCAGATGGATAGCGGGCTAAACTCTAAGACTGGGAGACCTGTATTTGAATTCTGTCTCAAACACTTCCTAGCTGCCAAAAAAGGACACCTAGGCCAGCCATCTCTTCATTTTCCAAAGTTCTATACTGCCCCTCCCCTTCTTCTTAATTCCTTGAAGATTACTTCAGCCCTAGGTTTCATGGCTCAGAAGTACCCCATGACTGTGGATTATTTTTCTCTTTTTCTAATTTTACTTTGGACAGGTCCTCACAGACACTCCATTTAAGGGGTGTCCTTTTGAAACAGGAGCTATTCTTTCAGAGATAGGAGACCAGTCATATTTTCATTTCTCACCAAGCTACATTTCTCTGGATTTTTCCATCATGACTCAAGACGTTCTTCATTCTAACAGATGACAATCCCTGGATTTTAAACCTCAGAAGTACTCTCTGATTCACTGGGAACGCTCCTGAATAAAAAGGAAACAAGCACTTAAGAAGTGCCTACTATGTGCCAAGTATTATACTAAGTACTTTACAAATATCTAATTTCATCCTCAATATAGGCCTGTGAGATAGATATTATGATCTCAATTTTACAGTTGAGAAAACATAGGAAGACAGAAATTAAGTAACTTGGAGAATCACACAGCTACTAAGAGCGTGAGGTCAGATTTGAACTCAGGTCTTCCTGAATCTAGGCTGAATGCTCTATCCAGTATGGTCCTTTACTGATTCACCTCAACTGTATTTAATTTAAAAAAATTAAATGACTACAGTGTCCAATGCAGAGGCAATATGGTGTTATAAATTAGAGTGCCTACCTGAGAGGCAGACAGTGAACCTCTTACTATGTTTATGACTTTGGAAAAATCACTTTACTTTTGCTTCACTTTGGAATTAGGGCAGTGGACTGTATGGATTCTATGGTCTATTTCTCATTTTATATTTATGATCTTAGGATTCAATGAACTAACACTATACGGATGTATCTTCTACATCTTTATATCCTTTAACCTGAGGTCTGGTCATAGATCTTCAATGTCTTATCAAAGGATGTTTCTTTACACAGCTAACTCTCATTCTGAATACATGAAGTGTATCTAAAACTAAAGTCAATATCTTCTTTTTTAAACTTTTTTCATCTCTTTTCAATTATTTCCTATATCTGTTAATGGTTCCATTATTCTCATGATTATTCAGTCCTGAAAGTCCATGGTATTGTTTGAGTATCTCTTTAATTCCCACAATGCCCTGTTAGTCATTGAGTCTTATGGATCCAATCTTTGTTGTCTTTCAAATATTTCCTCTCCTTTCCATGCCTACTGCTATTAGATGCATCTAGTTATATGTTTATCAGCTTACTGCAATAGCCCTCTAGCTGAATTCAGTACCTTCATTCTAATTCATTTCCATGTAATAGATTAAAATATACAAATGAGAAATGGTCTTGGAGACTGGAATAAGGATGACAGAGTAAAGGGATGATTTTTGCTGAGTTCTCTCAACATTTTCCTCTAAATTAAAAGAAAAATGCTTAACCAACAAAAGTTAGAGTGAATCATTCCTCCCCTGTACCCCACAGGATGGCTTAGAAAGACAGTAGAAGAAGTCTCTAGTATTAGAGTGGGAGCTTGTTGGGAGTGCAGTGCAACAGAAGTGACAACAACTTTTGGCCTTAGAAGCTGCAGCAACAGCAGTACTGGGAGTAGTCAGCACCCAGAGACAGTAAGGGGATTAAACACCTAGTCAGAAAGAGATTATGGGTACTTCTGTGATAGGATTGAGAGCAGGACCAGGTACTATTTGGCAACTCCATTGCCCATCACCTAGTTCCAAATCACAGTTCCATGAAGAAGATGAGCAATTGTGTCACAAGAGAGCAGGAGCTCTACCTAGGTAAGAACCTGGGCTCAGACTAAGAGAACAGTGACCACACCTCTCCCCATATCCACCACCTTAGAAGCAATGAAAACTTATAGGTACCCAGAACTAGCTAAGAAAACAGGACATGAAATCTGAAGTTTAGGGCAATTTTCCTGATCCCTGAGGTAAGCAGAGCACAAATATAATATAAAATCCAAAGTCAAGTAATAGGTTAGGAAAAAGCAAGCAAAAAAAGAAAAAAACCTCAAAAAAACCAAGAACCTGACCCTGAAAAGCTACTGTGGTGACAGGGAAGCTCAAAACAGAAACTCAGAAGACAATGATTTGAAAACATCTACAGGCAAAGCTTCAAAGGAAAAAAAATACAGACAGAACACAAATTATTGTGAAATTTAGAGCTTCATGGTCAAGGAGAAAATGTTGAAATCAGGCAGAAACAAAATTCAAATACCAAGGAACCACAGTCAGAATGGCACACAATTTAACAGCTACCACATTAAAGGAGTGGAGGTCTTGGAATATGATAATCTGGAAGACAAAAGAGCTGGGATTATAAGCAACAACATCTTACCCAGCAAAAATTAGTTTAGTCTTATGGGGGGGGGGGGAGGAGATGAATATTTAATGAAATAAAGCATTTCAAAGTATTTCTGATGAAAAGAACAGAACTGAATAAAAAAATCTAAAATTCAAACACAGGACTTCAGAATCATAAAAAAAGTAAACATGAAAGGAAAAGCATAAGGAACTTGATAAAATGAAATTATTATATTCCCAAAAGGTAATAAGATGCATGGAATCCTTAAGAACTTCATCATCATTAGGACAGTGAAAAGAAATCTACCTAGGCAGTCTATTATTTTGGGATGACCTCAAAAGAAAAAGAGAAGGATGAGAAAGAGGAGCATACTAGGAAAAGTGGGAAGAGAAAGGAAGTATGGTGAAAATTATTTCATAAACAAAGACTAGAAGGAAGAGAGTTTTTTGTTGTTGTTGTTGTTGTTGTTGTTGTTGTTGTTGTTGTTGTTGTTGTTTTTACAGTGGAAAGGAAAATCTGGAGAGGGAAATGAGCAGTGCTTGAAACTTATTTCATCTGAACTTCAAACCTGATTCAAATACAGAAGAATAATTCATCTTACTCAACAGGAAAATAGAAATGTGAGGAGTGAAGAAAAGTGGAGGAGTGCAAATTAAAAGAGGCAGTGGGCAGAAATAAAAAAAAAAAAAAACTTCTGAGGGGGTAGGGTAAAGAAAAAAAACAAAGGATAAATAAAAGAGAATAGGATGGAGGGAGATACATAGTAATAATAACTATAACTGTGAATGAAATGAACTTACTCATAAAATGAAAACAGGTAGAAGAATGGATAAAAAGGCAGATTCCAAGGATGTGTTCTTTACAAGAGACACAAGTGAAAGAAAAAGAGATACTCAGAGTTAAAATCAGGGTTTGGAGCAGAATATATTCCATGTCAACTTCAGTATTAAAAGCAATGATAGCCAGCATGGCCTTATAAAAAGCAAAAGCAAAAATACACTTAATTAAAATAAGTAATCAAAGAAAGTATGTTTGGGCTAAAAGTTTCATTAGACAATGAATTAGTATCTGTACTAATATAGCATCTGTAATGGTAATTTAAATGAGATCTTTCCCATTCATTAATAGGCCCATGTGACCTGCTTCAGTCACATGGAAGCCTAAGTCACATGAGTCAAGTCACATGAAACAGGAAACAAGAAGGGTGGAACAGGAAGAGCCAGAGCTAGAGACTAGTTGAGAGAAAAAGTGGTCAGAGCAGACAGAGCTAGGAAAGATGAAGGCAAGCAGGCAACTGGCTAGTGTGAGTGAGAGAGATTGTTTGGGATTTTGTTTAAGGGGGTCTGCTTGTGATTTAAGGAGTTGGCTTGTGGGAAGCCTAGTGGGGAAAGGCTTGGGATTAGTGTAGCCCTCTGCATTGTTATTGTGTATGCCCTTTTTACTATGATGGATTTCACTTTCTGGTGTCTCAACAAATGTTTTGATTCTGTCCTCCACATGGGGAGTCTGATGTATTTTGCGATTCAGAATTGCGCTGGCCTATTTATAGCTACTGTAGGCACTATGAATATCACATTGACAATACAGCATCAAATGACATAGCTTCCAAATTCTTAAAGAAAAGTTTAAGGAATTACTGGAGGAACTAGTAAAACTATACTAGTGGAGAACCTCAACCTTCCCCTATTAGAGCTAGATAAAGCTAATAATAAAATAAATAAGAGAGAAGTTAAGGAGATAAATAGGATTTTTAAAACATTAGGTATGATCTACCTCTGTATATAATTAAATGAAAATAGAAAAAAGGGCCATAGAAACATAAATTAAATTTAATTGAAAAGAATAAGTGAGTCAAGGGCTACAAAATTGTACACACCCTTCAATCCAGCGATATCACTCCTGGGTCTGCATTGGAAAGAGATCAAAGAAAAGGGAAAGAGATCTACTTGTATAAAAATAATATTTATGGGGGCTCTTCTGTGGCAGCAATGAATTGGATATTGAAGAGATACCCATCAATTGGGAAATGGTTGAACAGGTTGTAGTATATGATTGGAATGAAATAAAATTGTGCGATAAGAAATGATGAGCAGGATGCTTTCAGAAAAAACACCTGGAAAAACTTACATGAGCTAATGCAAAGTGAAGTACATAGAACCAAGAGATCATTGTACATAGAAAAAGTAATATTGTAAAAATGAAAGATCATTTAATCTTTTTTGTTTAATTTATTTATTTTCAGTTTTCAACATTCATTTCCACAAAATTATGAATTTTAAATTTTCTCCCCATCTCCCCCTCTCCCTACCCCAGGACAACATGCATTCTGATTACCCTTTCCTCCAATCCACCTTCTATTCTATCACACCACCCTCAGTCCCCTTACCTTCTATTTTCCTGCAGGGTAAGAGATTTCTATACCCCATTGCCTATATGTCTTATTTCCTAGTAACATATAAAAACAAATTTAACTATACCTTTTTAAAACTTTGAGTACCACATTCTCTCCTTTCTCCCCTCCCTGTCCACTCTTATTGAGAAGGCAAACAATTTGATGTAGGTTACACATGTGCAGTCATGCAAAATACTTCTAAAATAGGCATATTGTGAAAAATGATATTTCTCTTTATCCTATCTCCCCCCTCCATTTATTCTATTCTCTCCTTTGACCTGTCTCTTTACAAAAGTGTTGGCTTCTGATTATCCCTTTCCTCAATCTGCCATCCATTCTATTATCCTCCTCTCTTGTTCCCTTCCCCTCTACTTTCCTGTAGGTTATGAAAAACTTCCATACCCAATTGAGTGTCTATATTATTCCCTCCTTAAGCCAAGTCCAAAGAAAGGAAGACTCATTTGTTCCCTCTCATCTTCCCCTTCTTCCCACCCATTGTAAAAGTTGTTTCTTTCCTCTTTTATGTGAGATGATTTATTACATTCTACCTCTCCCTTTATCTTTCTTCTAGTACATTCCTGTCAACACTTAATTTTCATTTTCAGATATCATGTCTTCATATTCAGCTCATCCTGTGCCCTCTGCCTGCTTCTCTCTCCCTCTATCTCTCTCTGTATGTCTCTCTCTCCTTCTTTCACGATGTATGTCTCTGTATACACACATATGTATGCACATACATATACATACACATACATACATATATACACATACATGTGTATGTGTGTGTATTCCCTCCAACTACTCTAATACAGAGAAAGGTCTCATGAGTTACAAATATCATTTTTCCATGTAGAAAAGTAAACAGTTCAACTTTAATAAGCCCTTATGTTTTTTTTTCTTTCCTGTTTACCTTTTCATGCTTCTCTTGATTCTTGTATTTGAAAGTCAGATTTTGTATTCAACTCTGGTCTTTTCAATAAGAATGTTTGGAATCCCTCTATTTCATTGAAGTTCCATTTTTCCCCTTGAAATATTATACTCTTTTGCTAGGGAGGTGATTCTTGGTTTTAATCCTATATTCTTTGACCTCTGAAATACCATATTCTGAACTCTTTAATCTCTTACTGTAGAAGCTGCTAAAACTTGTATTATCCTGATTGTGTTTTCACAATACTTGAATTGTTCCTCCCCATCTCTCCCCACCTCCACCTCAAAACAGCATGCATCTCATCCACCTCTTCCTCTAGACTGTCTTCCCATCTATTACCCCTCCTTCTTCCACTCCCTTCCCCTATATTTTCCTGTAGGAAAAAATAGATTTCCATACCTCATTGCATGTATATCCTATTTCCCAGTGACATGCAAAAGCAATATTTAATATTCATTATTAAAACTTTGAGTTCCATGTTCTCTCCCTCTTTCCCTACCCACCCTTATTGAGAAAGTAAGAAATTCAATATGGGTCATACATGTGTAGCCATGCAAAACACTTCCATATTAGTTATGTTGTAAAAGAATAATGACATTTCCTTCCATCCTATCCTCCCCTCTGTTTTTTCATTCTCTTCCTTGACCTGTCCTTCCACAACAGTGTTTGCTTCTGAGTACCACTTTCCCCATTTTTCTGTCCCCTTTATTATCTTCCCTCTCCTATCTGCTTCTTCCCTGCTTTCCTAAAGGGTAAAATAGATTTCCATATCTGATTGAGTGTGTGTTATTTCCTCCTTAAGCCAAATCCCATGAGAGTAAGGCTCATTTATTCCCTTTCATCTCCCTCCTCTTCCTCTCCCTTGGAAAAGGTCTTTCTTATCTATTTTATGTTTGATGATTTGCTATATTCTGCCTCTTCATTTTTCTTACTCCTAGTACATTCTACTCAACAATAAATTTTGCTCTGAAGTTACAAGTATAACCTTTCCCTGTAGGAGTGTAAACAGTTCAACTTCATTAACTCCTGTGTGGCTTATCTTTCCTGTTTACATTTTCATGTTTCTCTTCATTCTTGTATTAGAAAGTCAAATTTTCTCTTCAGTTCTGGTTTTTTCAACAAAAATGCTTGGAAGGGCTCTATTTCATTGAAATTTCATTTTTTCCCTGAAGTATTATACTCAGATTTTCTGGGAAGGTGATTCTTGGTTTTAATCCTACCTCCTTTGACATCTGCAATAACATATTGCAAGCCTTCTAATCACTTAGTTTAAAGGCAGCTAAATTCTGTGTTATCCTCTTTGTATTTCCACAATACTTGCATTGTTTCTTTCGAGCTGCTTGTAATATTTTCTACTTCACCTGGGAACTCTGGAATTTGGCTACAATATTACTAGGAATTTTCCTTTTGAAGTCTCTTTCAGGAGGTGATCAGTGAATTCTTTTCCTTTTACTCTCTGGCTCTAAAATATCAGGGTAGTTTTTCTTGATAATTTCTTGAAATATGATGTCTAGGCTCTTTCTTGATCATGAGTTTCAGGTAGTCCAATACTTTTTTTATTACTTTTATTTGTTTTCAGTGTTATACAATCATTACCATATGACTTACATTTCTTTTCTTTCCCCTCCCTCTCCCCTACCTTCTGTCTCCCTCCCTGAGATGGCATACGATTTTATATAGGTTCTACATATACATTCCTATTAAATGTATTTTCAACATAGTCGTGCTGTATAGAAGAATTAAAATGAATGGGAGAAATCATATAAGAAACAAAAATATAATATAAAAGATAATGATCTGCTACATTCTGGGTTTGAATTCCATAGTTCTTTCTGTGGATGTGAAAGGCATTTTGCCTTAAAAGACCATTGGGAATTTTTTTTAAGTCCTTGAATTGCAATGAAGTTCCAAGTCTACTAGAAAACACTTTCACACACTGTGGCCATTGCTGTGAATAAAGTTCTCCTGGTTCTGCTCCTTTTGCTCAGTATCAGATCATATAAGTCTTTCCAGGCCTCTCTGAAGTCTTCCTGCTCATCATTTCTTATAGCACAATAGAATACCATTACATTCATGTACCATAATTTATTCAGCCATTCCCCAATTGATGGGCATCCCCTCGATTTCCAGGTTTTGGCCACCACAAAGAGTGCTGTTATAAATATTTTTGTATATGTGGGACCCTTTGACATTTCTATAATCTCTTGGGGATACACTCCCAGAAGCCATATACCTGGGTCAAAGAGTATGTACATTTTTGTAGGTGTTTGGGCATAATTCCAAATTTCTCTCTTGAATGGTTGGATCAGCTCACAGCTCCACCAACAATGAATTAGTGTTCTAACTCTCCCATATCCTCTCCACCATTTATCATCTTCCTATTCTATTGTGTTTGCCAATCTGATAGGTGTGATGTATTACCTCAGAGTTGTTTGGATTTGCATCTCTCTAATCAATAGTGATTTAGAGCATTTTTTCATATGACTATAGATATCTTTAATTTCTTCCTCTGAAAACTGCCTGTTCATGTCCTTTGACCATTTATCAATTGGGAAATGGCTTGTATTTTTGCACATTTGACTCAGTTCTCTATACATTCTGGAAATTAGGCCTTTACCACAGACACTAGCTGCAAAAATTCTTTCCCAGTTTTCTGTATCCCTATGAATCTTGACTACATTGGGTTTGGCTGTGCAAAAACTTTTCAGTTTAATGTAACCAAAATTATCCATCTTGTACTTTGTAATCTTTTTTATCTCCTCTTCAGTCAAAAATTCTTCCCTTCTCCACAAATCTGATAAATATACTATTCCTTGCTCCACCAATTTGTCCATAGTATTGATGTTTATACCTAGATTGTGTACCATTTGGACTTTATTCTTGTGTATGGTGTCAGGCATTGATCTATGCCTAGTTTTCACCACACTGTTACCCAGTTTTCCCAGCAATTTTTGTCAAACAGTGAGTTCTTATCCTAAAAGCTAGGGTCCTTGGGTTTATCAAGCAGTAGATTGCTACATGTATTGCCTATTGTGTCTTGAGTACCTAGCATACTCCACTTGTCTACCCTTCTGTTTCTGAGCCAGTATTATGTAGTTTTGATAATTGCTGCTTTATAATAAATTTGAGATCTGGTAGCACTTGGCCAACGTCCCTAGTATTTCTTTTCATTAGTCCAGTTGATACTCTGAACCTCTTGTTCTTCCACAAGAATTTTGGTATTATTTTTTCCAGTTCTAGAAAATAATTATCTGGTAGTTTGATTGGTAAATCAAATAAGTAAATAAGTAAATTAATTTAGGTAGAATTGTCATTTTAATTATATAGGCTCAGCCCATCCACAAGCAACTGATGTTTTACCACTTACTTAAATCTGACTTTATTTGTGCAAAAAACGTCTTCTAATTGTGTCCATATAGTCCCTGTGTTGGTTTTGGCAGGTAAACTCCCAAATATTTTATAGTGTCTACCCTAGCTTTAAATGGAATTTCTCTTTCTATCTCTTCCTGTTGGGTTTTGTTACTGACATATAGAAGTGCAGAAGATTTATGTGGGTTTATTTTGTAACCAAAATCTTTGCCAAAGTTGTTTATTATTTCAAGTAGTTTTTTACTTGATCCTCTAGGATTGTCTAAGTATAAAATCATATCATCTGAAAAAAGTGATAACAGTTTCTTCTTTGCCTATTCTAATACCTTCAATTCCTTTATCTTCTCTAATTACTACAGCTAACATTTCTAGTACCACATTCAGTAACAGTGGTGATAATGGACATTTTTGTTTCAATCCTGGTCTTATTGGAACTGCATCTAGTTTATCTCCATTGCAAATAATGCTTGCTGAAAGTTTTAGGTAGATACTGCTTATTATTTTATGGAAAATTCCCTTTATTCCTATGCTCTCCAGTGTTTTTAATAAGAATGGGTGTTGTATTTTGTCAAAAGCTTTTTCTGCATCTACTGAGGTAGAACCACTGCATCATGTACTTTCTGTTAGTTTTATTGTTGATATGATTGATAATGCTAATAGATTTCCTAATATTGAACCCATCCTGCCTTCCTGGTTTAAATCCTACCTGATCATAATGCATCATTCTCATGATAAGTTACTGTATTCTTTTTCTAAATCTTATTTAATATAACCATATTTGTATCATAAAAAAGAATTTGGGAATGCTCCTTTCTCAGTTTTCCCAAATAGTCTATATAATATTGGAAGTAACTGTTCCTTAAATATTTGATAAAATTCACTTGTATATCCATCTGGCCCTGGAGATTTTTTTCCTAGGGAATTCATTGCTGACATTCAATTTTCTTTTCTGAGATGGGATAGTTTAAATATTGAACTTCTTCTTCTGTTAATCTGGGAAATTCATATTTTTTTTTTTAAAATACTCATACATCTCATTTTAATTGTCGAATTTATAGGCATAAATTTGGGCAAAGTAGTTTCTAAATATTGTTTTAATTTCCTCCTCTTTGGAGGTGAGTTTACCCTTTCATTTTGATATTGATAACTTGGCATTCTATCTTTTTTTTAACCAAATTGACCAAAGGTTTATCAATTTTATTAGGTTTTTAATAAAACCAACTATTAGTTTTATTTATTAGTTCAATAGTTTTCTTAATTTCAATTTTATTGGTCTCTCCTTTGTTTTTTGCTATTTGTAATTTGGCATTTACTTGGGGATTTTCAATTTGTTCTTTTTCTAGCTTTTTCAGCTGCATGCCCAAGTCATTGATCTCCTCTTTCTCTATTTTATTCATATAGGCATTCAAAGATATAAAGCTTCCTCTAAGAACTGCTTTTGCAATATCCCATAAGGCAGGTTGTCTCATTATTGTTATTCTCTTTAATGAAGTTGTTGATTGTTTCCATAATTTGTTGTTTAATCCACTTTCTTCATTCTTTTGGTTTTGTTTTATAACTTCTTGATTTCTCATAAAGTCATTAGCTTCCATTTGCTCCATTCTAATTTTTATAGAATTATTTTCTTCAGTGAGTTTTTGGACTCTCTTTTCCATTTGACCAATTCTGATTTTTATGGCATTCTTCTCCTCTTTGGCTTTTTGAACCTCTTTTGTCATTTGGGTCAGTCTAATTTAGCAAATCTAAATCTTATCTTCTAATAGCAGGAGACATCTCATAGAGAAAGTTTCAGTCATGTCAGATTGAAAAACCCAATGGTCCTCAGTATGCAGTAGAAAAACAAATAGTAATGGCTCTATACTACCATTTGTATGCACAAAACCATATCCATCAATGATGTCAAAGTATTTGAGAGTGGCAAGGGCTTTAATATATCTTAAATAGCTATGGTTTCTGAGGAAGTAAAGGCTAAAGGTCCTGTGAAGGTAGTTGTTAAGTTGTATCTCCATAAAGCCTGCTGTCTTATTCCTTGGCTGTGTTGATCAGGCTGGAAGAATATGTGGTGTAGGGTTATTCCTGGGGCTTTGTGGCTTACCAGCCTGGAAGTGTTTAGTATTGTTGAATGAAAGGGTGGTGGAAATTGCCGTGTGAACATGATTCTCCTCCACAGGAAGGAACTGCTTTTGAGATGAGAGTGCTGGAAATATGAGGGAGGGGAAAAACGACAAATTCTGCTTACAGTTTATGAGAAAGATAGCAAAGCAAGTCCTGATGCCTGCCCATGTGACCTCTGCAGGCTACTGCCTGCTTCCAGAGCCATGGGAAGGCTCTTCTCCCTTCCAGGCCAGCTGACAAAACCCCATCACTGACCTTTGGCTCCTGTGGGTTGAGGGATCTGTGGACCTGCTGCTGCTGTGACTGGGGATTCTGAGACTGGAGATTTCACCCCCCATGGCTGTTCACGAGTTGCACAGCTGGGCAAGGCTGGGTTGGGCTCTGTTCTCTGTGTCCATTGCAACCAACATTTCCCATGGGCCTTTCAGGTCACCCTGGGCTGGAAATCTCCTCCACTCTGTTGTTCTCCACTTCCGCTGCTCCAAAATTTGTTGAGAGTCCCTCTCTACAGGTGTTTTACGGGCTCTGTGGGGAGACCTTGAATATGAGTGTCTTTCTACTCTGCCATCTTGGCTGAGCTCCCCACCCCCATTGCCTCTCTTGAGGTTAAAGGATGTTCATATCCAGACAAAGATTTATGAAATTGGAACACAGAATGAAGCAGAATATTTTCTCTTTTGTTATGTTTTGTTTTGTTTGTTTTCTTATGGTTTCTCCCATTAATTTTAATTCATATATGCAATATGACTAATGTGAAAATGTGTTTAATAAGAATGTACACGTAGAACCCATATACGACTGCATGCCATCTTCAGGGGGAGGAAGGATGCAGGGCGAGGGAGGGAAAGAAAATCTAAGAGTTATGGAAGTGACTGTAGAAAACTGAAAACAAATAAACTAACAATTTTTTAAAAATATTAACTACGTGCAAGATATGTTAAGACCTACTGTTATACAACAGCAGAAAATGTAACTTATCCTCTAAAGAACTACGTTTTACTGGGAGAATAAATCATTTGCACAAGAAAGGGCAGTTCGAATATGCCATCTGCCCCAAAATTTTATTTTCACTTAAGACCTGAGATTATTTTTTGAGTACCTGCATTAGGCCTTCTACTCATTTTGATAGAGAGCCCCTTTTTCCTTTCCCTACCAAATTTCTGAGCTGAGAAAGTCTTTAGCTAACCATTTCTGAATATCAACTCTTGCTTCAATCCATCTGAAAGAGATTTTGTTCATTAAACCAAAGTTTGTGGGAGTAAAAGACATAACCTTGTCTTTGACTGATCCATAAAAAAAAAAAATCATTTATTTCACAGCAGCTTCAGGTACATAGTGGAAATTTAAATTCCATAGACATCGTGCTTCAGAGTATGGAAGAGATCATTTGAAGTCTAGCTCCTGACATTATGGTCTGTGTTTCCCTGGACAAGTCACTTAAGTTCTCAGTGGTCTAGCAACCTTGTAAGACTATACATATCCACAAGATGATTCTCTGAAGTGGTTGAAGAGAGAATTTCCTCATCTGGGAGTTCCTTATACCAATGAAACCCCAGGTCCCATCCCATGCTTTTTTAAATATATTGATGTTTTAGTTTTTATTTTAATAAATAAAATTATTATGTCATTAAATAATATTTCTTTTCATTGCAAAGTTTAGACTTTCTCTTTCTCTTTGCTTCTGTTCAGTGCTATATTAAGATCTAAGCTAAAACTTTTATAAATATTGTTGAAGTTGAAGATTTTTAAGAATGCAATCTTAATTTCAATAGTAATGCTTTATGAACTATTGTCTATGTTGATCTCTTATGCCTAAGCCTTTGACTTCCTTTGACAATATGAATTATGCAAATTCCAATCAACTAGTTAATTTCATTTTTATATTCACATTTCACCCCATCTCTATCACTGTCTCTCTTCCTCTCTCCTTTACTCTCTGTTATTTCTTCCCTACGATGTTTTCTGGTATTCCTTTTTTGAAGAGTTGAGATATTCCTGTTGCCCCTATGTAACAAATCCTACTTCACTTTTATATGTTCAAAGTAAGCCTTCCATTTCCCTTTCCTTTAAGCAAAACAAAACAACTCCCTCCTATTTTTGTTATTGTCAGAAATATCCCTGCATACTATCCAATATAAAACTTATTATTGAACATAAATCCATGACTTCAGATAGCAAGTCACAAAGCACTAGTCCAAGCATATTGTTATAAATATTTCTGAGGGCTTTATGTATGTATTTTTATTAGTGTTTTTTTTCTCTCCAGAATCTTGCCCTTAAGCCCTTTTCACACATTCTCCATAAGCCAAACACTACACACAGACACACACACACACACACACACACACACACACACACACACACCCGCACACACACTCTCCCAAAGCATGATTCCCTGTTTTGTTTTATCTAGTCAGTGAAGACAGCATTCTCTTATGATTAAGCAAGTTTTGTTGTTGCTGAGGTGTTTATTTGCTGATATAACTAGTTAAGCTTGCTTGTTGAAGAACTGTGGCTCATTGTTGATAAATCTTCTCTTCATTTCTTACAGCTGCAAAACTCCAAAGCATTAGGAGTCCTGTAATATAATCGTCCATCAAATGAGGTAATGTAATAGTACTCCCCAATAGTTTGTTACCCCTTTTCATGTCTTCATCCTGTCCTTGAAAACTTCATGCAGTGATTTCCTTTCCAAACTCTTAAGTAAATAATGATTAGGGGAAAAAGGAAGGAAGGATGTAATCAACAAAGGAACAATGCAGTGAGAAATGAAAGAAAGAAGGAAGGAAAAAAGAAAGGAAGAGAAAGGAAAAGGGAAGGAAAGAAGAATGGGAAGGGAGAAAAAAGAAAAAGGAAACATGAAAGGGAGGGAGAAAAGAAGGGAGAAAGGAATGAAAGAAGAAATAAAAACAGAATGAGAGAAGGGAGTGAAAAATGAAGGAAAGTATCAGAGGAAGATAAAAGGAGGAAGGAAGGCATGGTGGTAAGAAAAAAGGAAGGAAGGGAGGAGATAAATAATAATTTATTAACTACTACCTAAGTGCCATGTAGTGTGCTAAGGAATGGAAATGCAAATACAAGCAAAAAAGAAATATAGTCCCTATCTGCAAGGAGCTCACATTCTAACAAGGAAAGACACATAAACAGAGTAGAGGTGATAAAGGAACCTTGACAAGGTATGATTTGGAAGGCCTGAAAGTCATAGCTAACAAGAGAATTAAAGCAGGTGGACCTGGGTCCTTCCACAAAATGAAAGCTCTAGGATGAATTCACCGATGGAAGAAAGGGGGCAGTGGGTCTTAAAGAAGGATATTCCATAGTGAATACGCAGTAGGGGTAATAGACTATTTCAGAGTGAAGAGGCCCCAGGTACTGAAAAAAGTTCCAAGATGAGCCAGTAGTGGGGGAAAGATGATTTTGAAATGCAGAGTCAGGAGCTAGGCTGGGAGAAAAATGGATAAACCACTAGTTGGGTATTTGACCTTAGGCAAGACGATTTCTTCCTCTTGGTCTGTATTTCATCATGTATAAAGCAAGGGAAGAGAGGTAGATTTTTCATTTTCAAACCTGATTTTTATGGAAACCTTTTGTGATAATATCACACTCATTTCTTTCTAAAACTAAATTTATTTTTTGTTACTTTATTTTTGAAGTATAGTGTGTAGACTGTTTTTTTATCATAGCCAGCAATTCTTATATTATCTCTCCCTGATCTATTTCCAGGTCTGTTGTTTTTGTAATGAAATATTTCAGATTCTCTCTTTTTTTAAAATTATTTTGACTGTTTTATTATTACTTGTTTTTTATATGAAGCCATTAGCTTCCCTGTACCCAGTTCTAATTTGTACGGAGTGATTTTCGTCCATAAGTTTATAGATTTCTTTCTCCAGTTGGTTGACTGTCTTTTTATAATTTTCTTGCATTACTCTTATTTTTTTCCTAAGTTTTCCTAAACTTCTTCAATTGCTGTTTAAATTATTTTTTAAACTCTTCTAATAACTCTTTTTGGGTTTGTGATCATTTTGCACTTTTTTTGAAGCTTTAGAAGTCGATGTTTTGACTTCATTGTCTTCTGAGTTTGAACCCTGGTTTTCTCTGTCTCCATAGTAGCTATGTATGGTTGGCTTTTTCTTTTGCTGCTTTTTTTAAACAACTTATTTCTTGACTGTTAACTTTATGTTAGAGTCAGACTCTAGTCCCAAGGTGTGACAGATAACATCTCAGACTTCAGGTTCTTTTCCTTGTGTTTTCTTTGCTTTCTCGGGACCTTACCTCAGGTACTTCTCTCTGTCCCTAAGCCTCCACTAGTGCCCCCAATAACAGTATCACTGCAAATGCACTTTCTCCCCATGGCCCCTCCAGGGACTGCAAGATTCAGCTTATCCCTCTCCCCTGGAATCAAAACCAGGGATGACACTCTCCTGCTAGTGACCATTGCCAGCAGGGTCCCTAGCATTGACTCACCCCTCCTTGTCCACAGCCACATCCTGGGATAGATTCTGGTCAGCATACCTGAACCCTGTGTGCAGCAACAGTGATGGGCCCTGCAATCTTCCCCTCATCATCTGTCTGACCCCCACACTGAAGCTGAGGTTGCCTCAGACGTAGCTGCCCTTGGGGATTGGTATTTGTTGTTTCAATCATATCTCCCAGGAATTATGTATTTTTCATTCTGGCCAGACCTACCACTCTGGGAGGTTAGGTCATTTCTATAGTCCCTCCAAATTGTTTTAGAAGAACAACTGCTATAAGCTGCTACATTTTTCATACTATTCTACAATACTATAATCATTTCTTGGTAAGTATAATCAGTTTAGGCATGTAATGAACCCCCTGAGTGAAAAAGTTGTAACAATTTTGAAACTCCACAGTGGCATATGGTAAAAGGGAAATAGCTAAGTATGGATCCCCTGTCTCTCTAGTATATCATATTAACACATCACAGAAATATTCTGTTTTGAAGCCAACAGACATTTGAAATGAAAAGCAAAGGGAGCATAGATTGGTGCCCATCTCTTTATATAAAAATTCTTCAAGTGTAACCATAATAAGCAATAAGTACAATCTCATATTCTTCAGCTGCTGAGACTTTTCCTTTACCACATTCATAATGTTCTAAACTTTTGAACTGTACTTTATGAGAGGAAGGATGTTTTTTTTTTTCCTTTCCAGTTCTCCCTAGCTACTAGTGTCAGCCTCTCTCCCAAATTACTTTGTATACACAATTTGTGTATGTATAAATGTATATGTTTACTGGTTTTCCCCTGACAGAATGTCAGCATCTTTAGATTTTGCTCCGTCATTTATTATTTCATTTTTCTCTGTACTCAGTTCGTGACTCTACATTTTTCTCCATCATGGCCCTGACTAGGTGACTCCCTCCACCCCTCTTCTCAACTTTCTTTTATATATTGTCTTCCCCCATTAGAACATAAGCTCCTTGAAGGATGAGATTCTCTTTTTACTTATATTTTTACTATCAGTCTTTAGCACAGAGTTTGACACACAGGGAATTAACAAATGCTTATTGTTCCCTTATTGAATTTAGGCCATGATCTATTTCATCCTAGTCTTTATATCTCCACTATCTGACACGATGCCTTGTGCATCAATCAGTGATTGATTGATTGATTGAATGGTCTATTTTCTAATCACTCCCCTTCCACGTCCAATATATTGAAATGTTAGGGGGAACATTGTTCTGAGAAGTGACAATTGACAAATGACTTTTAAGTCAATTCCATGTGTGAGTCTGTCTGCTTCAGTAAAGGCTGGGATATAGAATTAATTCCCTGCTTCTGACTTCATCATTTGTCTTTGGTATTTCCAGGTCTTTGTCATGGTCAATGAGTCCAGCTTCCAAGAAAATGGGAAATACCTTTCATCGTAATATTTGTGACAAATCTCTTAAAAAACAACCCAACTTTTTGTCCAAGTTCTTCAACTAAGTTTAATGCAGGACCAGAAATGTGTTCTGTATGCTAAAAATGAATTTTCATAAATGTAGACTTATTTAAATTTAAGATTAATAAATCACTCTGTTGCAGATTGAATATCCTTTGATAGACATTTTATTCTGCTGACTATGTGTAGTTTAACTCTACTACACAATCCATGGAATACTACAATAATGCAATTTTAAAAATTGTAATGGCAATGTGTTAAATTATGTTCTCAGTTCTCAGAACAATGATTGTCATATGAATAGATTTATGTGGTGCCATTTTCAGTTTCATTACAGCCTTTGTCATAAGAATGAGGTGGTAGAATTTTAATGTCTCATATATTCTGTCAATTATACATTTCTTCTCCACAGCATTGACCTTTTCAATGTTCTAGGATTTGATTGGCTACTTACTGTATTTCTCCCCTGCTTACTGTCCCACTAACCTGTAGGGAAGATGTAGAATAGCCAACCAATTAAAGTACAGAATATTGAAAAGGTCAAAATAGGACAAGATTCTATCTCTACTCAAATGTATCACGGCCCAGCCAGATGGAATAGTTGTCAGACAAGGATGCAACAGAACTATGGATTACAGAATAACGCAAAGTCATGTTTCAATTTGGCAATTCCTAGAATCTCTATTTTCTTGAAAGCCTTGATATTTTGGATTTTAATTAGGTACTTCTACAGTCTGCTTTGCCCAGGTATGACACAATGCAGAGGCAAATAAAACATATATTTAGAGAAATGTTACTTTCTATCAGCTCATAAAACTGATATCCTTCATTCCTTAATAAATACAAGAAGCAAATAACTTCAATACACAAAACTGCTTTGTCACATTCATTAATACATTCCTCTCACCTCTCTCTTCTGGCAAGTATTGTGACTTGATTTATTTTCCTTATAATACTATCCTGAGCATTTTTTGAGTCTTTAAGTCATCTAGCTAACAATATTTTGCCCCTGTGGCAATGATCCTGCCATTTGACATATTTTTACACATGCCCAAAGCTTTGTTCTCTAATTAGGTTATTCCCTGAAGGACATGAATATCATAGTACTGGGCCTTCCTAACCAGCATACCTTAAGGGTAAGCCAGACCTGAAGACAGACATTCTTAGTCTGATCCTAGAGCCTAAGAAACTCATTACAGCACTTGATTATTCTGAGAAAAGAAAAATCGCCATTCTGGGATTCTTCCCCCAGGGATGCTGGAAGGTCACTCTACCAATTTAAATCATCAGTCCAATTTCACATCCTATTTTCCTGTCAATTAGTTGAGATTTCAATTATAATTCTGCTGTCTTTGTATAATGTGCTTATTATAATTGTAAGTAGGGAAAGAAATACATTACTTGGAGTGCCACATACATAACCTAATAGCACCTAGTGGTCAACAAGATAGAACCATGTTGGAGAGCAATAGCTATACCTTGATATAAATTGCTTATCTGTGCCAACCAGATAAGCATTCAGGAAGAAAACATCAATCTCACAGGCCTTTGCTCTGCTCTAGCTTGCTTTATAGTTCTCATTGAAGTTGTCTAGACCTGAGATATTTACAATACATATGTGCCCATGTTTCTCTCTCTCTTTGCTAGTCTATTCTTTTCTGGTACTTTCTTTTCTAAGGTAACTGCTCAGGGAAGACAAGCTCCCTTGGTGAAAGAGCTTGCAAGCCCTTTTTAGGGCTGCTTATCCCCCTTTGATACCCACCTTTCACCCAACTCTTAACCTGTGGCTCCAATAAGCTGTAGCATGCATAACTGCTAGATCCAGCGAAATTTTCTTGGCAGATAGGCTAAACCAGTTTGAGGGTAACCGACAGGCATCAAGCCCATCAGTGATGTAGGGGGATGTCTACCTCAAGTGTATAAAGACTTTCTCTGACAGACTCAGTCAATGAGATCAGTTTCCTCCAGTGGGTATGAAGGCAGCTAAAGCAGACACTATGGAATACTTAGAGGGTTGGTCAGACATCAAAGACACAAAGGTCATCAACTGAATCCCAAGTCATTCCCAGTCATCTTGACTTTTGTCTTGCCACTGAACTTCAGTGACTCTTGAAGAGTGAGAATCTGGATGATTTTGTGCAACTTTTCCTCACTTAAATTCATTCAAATACCAGTGGTTTAGTGTAAACCTTGAGGCAATCAATTAGGAATCATCACCTTTTTGATAAGTTACAAGATGAAAGGATAATAGATTTTCTCATTGTTCTCAGAGGCCAATGGGTCTACCTCCTTCTTTTAATAAACAAGGAGTAAGCCATGAGAAGTTAAAGATTAACATTAGTTTATGCAGCTGTTCAGGTGACCTGAATGACTTATCCTCTTTTTTTGCTTATACTTCTACCACCATAGTTCAAACTCTCTTGACCTGTAGCCTAGACTGTGTTAGTAGCAATAATATTTGGAGAACCCTCTTTCAAAACCCTTCTCTGCTACTTATTTGCTTTGTGATTGTAGATAATCTGAGTAATTGGGCTTCAATTTTTGTATTTATGAAATGGCTGGACAGGATACCCTCTAAATTTTCTCCTATCTTTAAATTCTCTACTAAAGTCTATAGCTTATGATCAAGAAACAAAAAACAACATTAACAAACTGCAACAGCAGCCACAATAAACATGGGCTTCAAGGGATTACAGAGAGAAGACTGAATGTGAAAAGAGGAATAGAATTTCACTGGTCTGAGAGCTGGGATCTTTTTCCTGAACATCAATTTCCTCATCTGTAAAATGAGATAGTTGGACTAAATTATCTCTAATATCCCTACTCTAAAACGTAATAACTAAATCTAGGATCATGATGAGTTCAAGTCCATTTTACCTATGGAATCATTATTAATATTCAGTAGATAGAGGTCTGGCCCTAGAGTCAGTTTAATTTCAGCCTTAGGCACTTCCTAACTATGCATTGCTGGGCGAGTCATAATTTCGTTGCCTCCTTTTGCTCAGCTGTAAAATGGGAATGATAATAGTACCTATTTCCCAGAGTTTTGTGAGGGTCAAATGAGTTAATACTTATGAAGCCCTTAGGACAATGCCTAACACATTGTAGATACCTCACACCTAACCCAATGCAGCATTATCATAATTTCAGTCTCTCCCTATTGAATTTGTCCAACATGCTTCTGCCAGATGAATTTTTCTAAAATATCATTTTCATCATCTCACTGACTTGCTCAAAATCTTTCAGTGGCACCTCATTGTCTACTGAACTCTTTATTCTGGACATTCAAGGATGGCTTTCCAAAACTGACCCCATCCTTCTTTTCCAGTCTTATGCCCCACTTAAACCCAACTTTCTAGTCAAATTATACTAGTGTCATTGTCTGAAGATATTTTCTACTTCTCCACTTGGTCTTTGCTTTCACCATTCCTAGGCTTCCATTGTTCTTCAGTCAGACTCTTTGGGACCCCATGTCCATGGGGATTTCTTGGCAAAGATACTGAACTGGTTTGCCATTTCCTTCTCCAGCTTATTTTACAGATGAGGAAACTAAGGAAAACCGGGTTCAGTGACTTGCCCAGGGTCACATAACTGAGACCTGATTTGAACTCAGGTCTTCCTGGCTCCAGGTCCAGTGTTTTATCCATTGGGCCACCTACTAACTTTCAAAATTTTACGCAGACTTCAAGGACCAACTCAAATGATGTCTCATTTAAAAATCATAGGACTTAGGACTTAGAAACAAGAGAGCCATTGCAGATGATCTAGTCTAATCACAGTACTTTAGAGATAATGAAACCAAGGCCCCCCAAATGAAGGGATTTGCCCAAAATGAGAGAGCTTGGGTTTGAACCTAGATGAAAATATAAATCCAGTGGAGCCCTATAGCAGCAGCAGAAGTAGAAATGATTCCTTTCCTTTAAACTTAAATAGCATGCAAATGACACAATGGATGGCAGATTAGTCCTGGAGTCAAGAGGACCTGAGTTAAAATCTTCCCTCAAATGCTTACTAGCTGTATGACCCAGGGAAGTCTATTGCCTCAGTTTTGTCATCCGTAAAGTGGGGATAATAATATTACCTACCCCACAGAGCAGTTATGGAGATCAAATAAAATAACAATTGTATCTGGCACATAGTAAACACTATGTAAATGTTAGCTAAAATAATGATAATTGTTGTTATCATTTTATTATTTGTAGCATGTGTCAAACATATCCTTGTATTGTACTTGTTTGTTCACAAACCTTAGTTCTTCTACTCAGGGTGGTGATCCTGCAGTCTGAAGGCCATATGTAGCTCTCTACATCCTCAAGTGCAGCGTGCAAATTTCATAGGACAAATCACTTTAATAAAAAGATTTGTTCTGTAAAACTTGGACTCATAAAAAGACCCTACCCAAGGACCTAGAAGGCCACATGTGATCTGTGGCCACAGATTCCCCACCCCTGAATCCAGGCTTTAATCTCACTGTATGCATAATGTTTTACAAATATATCCATTCATTCATTTATCAAGTATTTATTTCATGTTTTCTTAGTACAAGGCACCATACTTTGAACTAGGAAGTACTCAGGGGCAAAAATACAGAAAGAAGTCAGTCTCTGGACCCACTTAGCTTACATTCTAATGAGAGGAAACAATATGTAGGTTGCAGTGGTTGCAGAGACAGCAGTGCTATATGGGATAGGAAGAGGAACTTACTACCAGATTCAGGTTTGACCTTTGACACAGACAGACTATGGGACCTTGGGAATTCATTGAAACTTTTATAACCCCAGAAAGCTCTGTAAGGCCATAAGTTGCCGTACAGATCTATATTGATAAATGGTGTTTTATTACATGTTATTTTGTATATAAATGAAACCACAGATTTATTTTTTTTAAAACTACTAAGCATAAAAAATGGGTGAAAAGGCACTAGTAAGAGGTTTTATATGAGTAATAACACTTGAATGAAATATCATTCTCATCATTTAAGGTTTACAAAGCACTGTATAGATGTTGTTTTATATGATCCTTCCAACAACCATATGAGTTGGTTATCATTATTATCCCCACTTTACAGATGGGGAAACCAGGACTGAAAAGAGGTCAAGTTGCTTTCCCGAGTCAAAAAGCTAAGAGTCTTCCTATTCCAGCACTCTTAAACACTGCTACCTAGTCGTTTTGAGATAAACCTCAAAGGACATTCATTATTTTAAAAGGATGAGAGGTAATGAAGGGCTGCATTCTAGGCACTAGCAATAACTTATTTTATAGAAGAGTAAACTGAAACTCAGAAGAGTTGTACGTTACCTTAGATCAATTGAACTGTAGATTCTCATTCCAGATGTATGACATTTCACTCCACAACCTTGTTAAGGGAAAGCAGATGAACTGGTGATCTTTAGCCTGGTAAAGATAAGACCTGGGAGACTGGAGGCCATTGTTGCATTCTTTATATCCTTGCCTATAGTACTTCATGTGCAAAAGGTCTTGTTTCACTCCCCTCTACCAGACTGAACTAGGAGAAATGAGAAGAAGTTATAGAGAGGCAAATTTTAACTTGAGATACAAAGGGAAACTTCCTAACAGTTAGAGACTAGGGGTTTCCTAAAGTAGAATGCATTGTCTGATGCATTGGTAGAATCTTCCTCATTTGAGATTTCCAAAAATAAGCTGGATAATGATTTGTTTAGCATGGTCTTATTCTGGTATGGATTGTACTAAATAGCCAGCACAAAGTCAGTGCAACTCTGAGATTTTATGATCCTATGAAGAGAAGGATGATGATTATTCATAGACTCACAGATTTTACGTTGGAAATAGCAAAGAGCTCCATTTGGTTGTTTGGAATGTGGAATACATGAAGAGTAGTTAGGTAAGATCAGTTTGGATAGGCAGATTAGGACAAGACTGTGAAATGCCAAAGAGAGGAATTTGTGTTTTATCTTAAATGCAATAGTCACTAAAGTTTCATTTCATCTTTTGAAAGGTAAGTTCCATAAGAGAAAAGACATTTAAATTACATGTAATAAAAGGCCATGGAAAGAGAAACCAAAAATCAATTGGAAACTAAATAATCTAATTCTAAAGAAGGGTTGGGATAAAGAAGAAATCATAGAAACAATCAACAATTTCATTCGAGAGAATGACAATAGTGAGACAACATACCAAAACTTATGGGATACTGCAAAAGCAGTTATTAGGGGAAGTTTTATATCTCTGAATGCTTACATAAATAAAATAGAGAAAGAGGAGATCAATGACTTAGGCTTACAGTTGAAAAAGCTAGAAAAAGAACAAATTGAAAATCCCCAAGTAAATACCAAATTAGAAATACTGAAAACCAAAGGAGAGATTAATAAAATTGAAATTAAGAAAACTATTGAATTAATAAATAAAACCAATAGTTGGTTTTATGAAAAAACTAATAAAATTGACAAACCTTTGGTCAATCTGATTAAAAAAAAGAAAGAAGAAACCAAATTACTAATATTAAAAATGAAAGGGGTGAACTCACCTCCAATGAGGAGGAAATTAAAACAATAATTAGAAACTACTTTGCCCAACTTTATGCCCACAAATTCAATAATCTAAACGAGATGGATGAATATTTTAAAAAATACAAATTGCCCAGATTAACAGAAGAGGAAGTTGAATACTTAAACAACCCCATCTCAGAAAAAGAAATTGAACAAGCCATCAATGAACTCCTTAGGAAAAAATCTCCAGGGCCAGATGGATTCACAAGTGAATTCTATCAAACATTTAAAGAACAGTTAATTCCAATACTACATACACTATTCTTGAAAATTGGGGAAGAAGGAGTCCTCCCAAATTCTTTCTATGATACAAATATGGTTTTGATACCCAAACCAGGAAGAGACAAAACAGAGAAAGAAAATTATAGACCAATTTCCCTAATGAATATAGATGCAAAAATTTTAAATAAGATTTTAGCAAAACGAATACAGCATCTTATCACGAGATTAATACATTATGATCAGGTAGGAGTCATACCAGGACTACAGGGCTGGTTCAATATTAGGAAAACTATTAGCATTATCGATCACATCAACAACAAAGCTAACAAAAACCACATGATTATCTCAATAGATGCAGAAAAAGCTTTTGACAAAATACAACATCCATTCCTACTAAAATGTAGGAATAAAGGGAACTTTCCATAAAATAATAAGCAGTATCTATCTAAAACCTTCAGCAAGCATTATATGCAATGGGGATAAGCTAGATGCATTCCCAATAAGATCAGGGGTGAAACAAGCTTGTCCATTATCACCACTATTATTTAATATGGTACTAGAAATGTTAGCTGTAGCAATTAGACAAGATAAAGATATCCAAGGAATTAAAATAGCCAAAGAAGAAACTAAGTTATCACTCTTTGCAGATGATATGATGATTTACCTAGAGAATCCCAGAGATTCAAGTAAAAAATTACTAGAATTAATAAACAACTTTGGCAAAGTTGCAGGGTACAAAATAAACCCACACAAATCTTCTGCATTCCTATATATTAGCAACAAAGTCCAACAGCAAGAGATAGAAAGAGAAATCCCATTTAAAGTTAGGGTAGACAGTATAAAATACTTAGGAGTCTACCTGCCAAAACAAACCCAGGGATTATATGAACACAATTACAAGACACTCTTTGCACAAATAAAGTCAGATTTAAGTAAGTGGAAAAACATTAGTTGCTCATGGGTAGGCCGGGCTAATATAATAAAAATGACAATTCTACCTAAATTAATATACCTATTTAGTGCCATACCAATTAAACTATCAGACAATTACTTTCTAGAGCTGGACAAAATAATATCAAAATTCATTTGGAAAAACAAAAGGTCCAGAATATCAAAGGGACTAATGAAAAGAAATGCTTGGGAAGGTGCCCTAGCGCTACCAGACCTCAAACTGTACTATAAAGCAGCAATTATCAAAACCACTTGGTATTGGCTAAGAAACAGAGAGGTAGACAAGTGGAATAGACTTGGCACTCAAGATGCAGTAGGCAAGGAATATAGCAACCTTCTGTTTGATAAACCCAAGGACCCCAGCTTCTGGGATAAGAACTCATTGTTTGACAAAAATTGCTGGGAAAACTGGATAATAGTGTGGTGGAAATTAGGCATAGACCCATACCTGACACCATACACAAGAATAAAGTCCAAATGGGTACATGATTTAGGTATAAAGATTGATACCATGAATAAACTGGAGAAGCAAGGAATAGTGTATTTATCAGATCTATGGAGAAGGGAAGAATTCTTTACTAAAGGAGAGATAGAATGCATTATGAAATGCAAAATGGATAACTTTGATTACATTAAACTGAGAAGTTTTTGCACAACCAAACCCAATGCAACCAAAATCCGGAGGGCTGTAGTAAATTGGGAAAGAATTTTTACAGCTAAGCTCGGGGATAAAGGCCTCATTTCTAGAATATATAGAGAACTGATCCAAATGTATAATCATACAAGTCATTCCCCAATTGATAAATGGTCAAAGGATATGAACAGGCAATTTTCAGAGGAAGAGGTTAAGGCTATCTATAATCATATGAAAAAATGCTCTAAATCACTATTGGTTAGAGAGATGCAAATCAAAACAACTCTGAGGTACCACATCACACCTATAAGATTGGCAAACATGACAGAACAAGAAAATGATAAATGCTGGAGAGGATGTGCGAAAGTTGGAACACTAATTCATTGTTGGTGGAGCTGCGAGCACATCCAACCATTCTGGAGAGCAATTTGGAACTATGCCCAAAGGGCTACAAAAATGTGCATACCCTTTGACCCAGCAATATCGCTACTAGGACTATATCCCCAAGAGATCATAAAAATGGGAAAGGGTCCCACCTGTACAAAAATATTTATAGCAGCACTCTATGTAGTTGCCAAAAACTGGAAGTCAAGGGGATGTCCATCAATTGGGGAATGGCTGAATAAATTATGGTATATGAATGTAATGGAGTACTATTGTGCCATAAGAAATGATGAACAAGAAGACTTCAGAGAGGCCTGGAAGGACTTATATGACCTGATGCTGAGTGAAAGGAGCAGAACCAGGAGAACCTTATGCACAGCAACAACCACAGTGTGTGAGAGTTTTTTCTGGTAGACTTAGATTTTTGTAATAACACAAGAACTTCTTACCCAAAAAAAAAAAAATCCCAATGGAGGATCTCAAGGCAAAATGCCTGCCACACTCAGAGAGAGAAATATGGAAGTCACTCACATATTGTAGCAGATCATGTTTGTGTATGTGTATGTGTTTGTGTATCATGTTCTGATTTGTTATACGATTTCTTTCATTTATCTTAGTCTGACTACATAGCATGACTATAGTGAAAATATACTCAATAGGAAAGTATATGTAGAATCTATACAGAATTGTATGCAGTCGTGGGGAGGGAGGGGGGGAGTGGGGGGTAGATGGGGGGGATAAAATCACAATTGTATGGCAGTGAATGTTAAACATTACAAAATTAAAAAAAAAAAAGAGAAAAGACATTTCACATTTTTGTCTTAAACACCTAGCACAGGCATGGCACAAAATAAATACTTAATAAATGCTCATTCGTAGATTCATTCATTTGTTCTTTTAATGAATGATGAAGCAATTTAAAGACATCAGTGGTTTAATTTAGTATAGTAATGCTTACCTTTTGAATCTTGCATTATGAATTTTAATATGAAGGGAAAAAGCTATTGATAAAAATGGGCAAATTCTTTCATGATATTATAATGACAGTGAATATTATGTAACCAAATAGAATCTAGTCTACTGCTAAATTTGCTCAGATGGATTACAATCTTTTTAAACTTCTGCCAAAGACATTTTCTTACTATGTTTCTGTTTTTGGTAAGGCAGATTGATATGATTGTATCACTAAAAGCACTTGAAGATTTTTTCTGAAATATAATTACTGGCATGCAATTTTTATTGTGTGAAGAGAGACTTAGTTGTAGAATCTAATACATATCAATACCTCAAATAGTCATGATCTTACTATGGAATCACTCCAAGAGGGTAGATAGCAACCAACCCATGCTTTCTCATGTTATATGCCTCCTCTCCAAATCCTCCATGGAGAATAAGAAAGTCTTCCCTTAGGTATTTTTAATGATTTTGTGGGATCCAGTACAGCACCCAGTCTGTCCCTCTATTTTTCCTTGTCATTGCTTTATGGTTGTCCCACATTAATTTTTGTTTATACATTTCCTGAATGATATTTTGGATAAAATTCCTTGTGTACAAGAAACCATAGATAAAATACTACCATTGCCATACACTACTCCATGGTTTCTGGATCATTTCAAACTTCAATTCCTTAAAAGTTGTGGTGATTCATCGTTGACAACCACATAGTATCATTGGGAGAATTTCAGTATTAATAAAAGTGGAAAGAATTTCAACCCTCAGTTTGTGATCACTGAAATACTGCAGTTCCCCAAATACTGTCCAACCTGCCACTTTACTTTCATTTAATTCTAGGCCCATTTCATTATCCATCTGTATTATAAGGCTTGTCCAAGATGTATATTCTAAAGGGTTAGCTCAGTGGTCATCCAACTACTTGTCACAGCATGGACAACATGCATTTGACAATAAGAATAGTTAGTCCGTGCATGTATGATATCTTATATGGATTGTTAAGCCCACCTTTTTGCAGTAGTTTTGTATCTTATTGAGGGGGATCTTTTGTACAGAGCTCAATGCAATCAGCACTATGGTGTCTGTGAACCAGAGAATCTTCAGGCCTACACTATAATTTGTGGAATCTCTCATCCATTTTAAACTCAATATAGGCCATTTTTCATTATAGGAGTGAACAACTTTGGCAACCATTTCTTCCTGTTCTATAACTTTCATGATAATTATAATCAGTATACTTGAAGAAAGTTATCTCTATGGTAACATATCACAGAAGGATCTTAAGATATGCATGGGAGAAACCTTGCTAATGGAGAACTTTTAAAGCTACATTTTGCTCAGTTAAGTACAATGTTGGTGGTGGTGGTTTTTTAATTTTTTGGAATCACTAGACATTGAAGAATTAATGCAGGAGAAGACCCTTTGAGTATAGACTCTTTAGACAATTTTATAATAATTACAATGTCTGCTATAGTAAATTATGAAAGCCTACCTCTTACAGTTTGTTTGTTAGTTTGGAGACTGAATCTCCCTGTCATATCCAAAATGGAAATGCAGTGGCCATTCACAAATCTGTTCCCACCACTGATTGACATGAAAGCATTTAGGTAATCCATTTTTTACATGACCCAGTTCATCCATCTTTAGCCATCCTGATGACTCCCTGCCTCCCAGGGCCTCTCCATGATGCTAGACTTGGTGAGGACACCTGATTGACTTTAACTGTGCTAGAGCACAAAACTCCTGTGATCAAGCTATCTACCAGACTCAATCTCTCTAGTGTGAGGGCTAACAGGTATGTACAAACATGTGTTCCATTTTTCCCATTAATATATATGTGTGTGTGTGTGTGTGTGTGTGTGTGTGTGTGTGTGTGTATTTTCCTTGTATTCTCCCAGTATTCATGGAATGATCTGACTCAGTGGGATTATGTGCCAAATTTTCCTCTTCCTTAATTTTTGCTGCTTTGGGAGGTAATAGTGCCACTATACTGCTCTGTAATATTGTGAAGATAAGTTTATTTTCAGAACTACTGGTGTCTGTGGCCATCATCTCTATGTGCTTCCGGTAAGGCAGGCCTATCAATGCGATAAACACTGTCAGATACAATTTCTATGTCATACATTTTTATTACCACTGTTGAAGGGAAGGGAGGTTTAAAAAAATGACTGTGGTAAAAAACCAAAAGACAACTATATAAAAGAGATCAATCATTTTCTGATGAAGCAGAGTTTTAGATTCTTTGATCTCATTATCACATTTGTTTTAATTAATGAAACATATATAGAAATTTTTAATATATGTTAGTATTTTTTTCATTTCTATTCCACAGCAACCAACACTACCTTTTTGGAACAGGTAAAACTAGACTTCTATAATAGTACATAACATCTCGTAAACTTTATTTTTTTCTTCACATTCAGTGATTATTTTGACCTTTTGTCTAACAAAGAAAATCACCAAAATAGTCAGATGATTTCCATGTTGATATAATTAATTTCATTTATGAAGATGATAATGATTTTTGGAGTACTGACTGTTTATCCCTAACTTTTTTTAGAGAAATTATTCATGGGCAAAATAAAATTCTTGGGTTAGCTGTAAAGACATGCAGGGATTTTATAAAAACAATTGAAAATACTCTGCACAAATAAAGGCAGATCTAAAAAACTGAAGAAATTATAATTGCTCAAGAGTAGGCCAAGTTAATATAAAAATTGCAATACTACCTAAATTAATTTACTTATTTAGTGCCATACCAATCAGGTTACTAAAGGATTCTTTCATAAATCTTTTTGTAAATAACAAAATTCATCTGGAAGAATAAAAGATCAAAAAGTTCAATTGAATTAATGAAAAAAAATAAAGAAGGAAAGAGGGTTGCCAGATTTTAAACTATAATAGAAAGCCATAATGGTTAAAATATTTTGGCATTGTTGATAAATAGAGAGAATGATCAGTGAAACAAGTTAGGTACGCAACATATAGAAGTAAATCTGTGTAGTAACAGTGTTTGATATAGCTAAAGATTTTAGGGCAATAGTGCTTTATTGGACAAAATCTATTGAGAAAACTTGAAAGTGCTCTGGCAGAAATGAGATACACAACCATCTCACACCCTGTCCCAAGACATTATCCAAATGTGTACATGATTTAGACATAAAACATGTCAGCATAAACAAATTAGAGGTGCATAAAGTACGTTATCTGTCAGATTAATGGAGAGGAGAAAAGTTCATAGCCAAAAATGGAGATCAAGAGGTTTACAGGAGGGAACATGGACAATTCTGATTATGCAAAATTTTAAAGTTTTTGCACAAAAAAAATCCAACGAAGCTAACATTAGCAGAGAAGATTCTTTGCAGCATCTTTCTCTGATAAAAATATCATTTCCAAGACATATGGAGACTTCATTCAAATTTATAAGAATAATGACTCAGAGCCATCTATCAGAGTCATTCCTCTGACTGACAAATGATTAAAAGATATGAATAGGCAGTTTTCAAAGGCATAAACCCAAAGTAACAATAGCCACATGGGGAAAAAAGTTTTAAATCACTAATAGTTAGGGAAAAGCAAATTAAAGCCAGTCATAGACAGCCGACTGACAAAATTAACAAAAAAGTAATATGACAAATGCTAAAGGGGCTGTGGGACAACAGACACATCAATGTATTGCTGATGGACCTATGAATTGGTTCAGTCATTCTGGAAAGTAATTATGAACTGTATTCCCAAGTCCATTAAACTTTGCATACCCTTTGCCTGACTATTACCACTAGCAGGTTGATAATACAGAGAGATCAAACAAGAAAATAGAGCCTGTAAGTACAGAAAGAGTTATAGCAACTCTTTTTGTCATACAAAGCATTGTAAACTGAGGGGTGGTGATCAGTTTGGAAATGGATAAAAATGTTATGTATGTGAGTGTGTAACACCAATGTGATGTTCACAGTTCCTGTAGCAGCCATGAATATCCCTCCACAATTCTGAATCGCAAAATACAACAGATTCTCCACATGGAAAACAGAACCAAAACATTCATTCAGACACAAGAAAGCCATATCCGCCATAGTAACAAAAATATATACATAATAACGATGCAAATAACAAGAGCATCCTCAAGCCTTCCCCTTGCCAGGCTTCCCGCAAACCAATGCCATTACACAAATCACAAGCAAGCTCTTTCACTCACACTAGCCAGCTGCCTACTTGCCTGCATCCTTCCTAGCTCTGACTGCTCTCTGACCAATTTCCTCTTAACTCTCCTCTAGTCTGGCCTCTTCCTTTTCCATCCATTCTGGAAACTCCTCCCACCACAGGTTCCATGTGACTCAGACTTCTATGTGATCCAGGCAGGTAACATGTGCCTATTAATGAATGGGAAAGATCTTCCCTTTTAAGTTACTGCTACAGAATGTAACGGAATACTAGTCTTCTATAAGAAATTATGAAGGGGATACTTTCAGAAAAACCTGAAAAGACTTCTATGAATGAATGTAAAATGAAGTAAGCAGGCCTAAAACAATTTATGCAATACCTACAATATTGAAAACACCAAAACAATGAAAGATTTAAGAACTATGAAGAACACAATGACCAACCATTGCTGGTCTCACATTGAAACATGCTATCTACCTCCAGACAAAGAAATGATTAGATTCATAGATTGCACACACACACAGACACACACACATATTATATGCAAATGTTGTTGATATTTAATTGTTTTTCAGTCATGTCCAACTCACTGTGAATCCTTTTTGAGTTTTCTTGAGAAAGAAAATGGAGTGTTTTGCTATTTTCTTCTCCAGTTCATTTTACAGATGAGAAAACTGAGGAAAACAGTGTTAAGTGACTTGCCCAGGATCACACTGCTATTAAGTGTCTGAAGCCAGATTTGAACTCAGAAAGATGAGCTCTCCTGACCTTAAGTGTCTGTCACTCTAATACATAGATACATACATACATACATAGAGAGATAGATATAGATACATGCAGAGATAGATAGAAACACACAAATACACATATTTACACATATATACATACATACAGAGAGAGAAAGAGACAGAGAGATAGACAGAGAGGCAGAGAATATGGAAATTTATTTTGCTTGAATTTACATCTATGTATTTTTTTCTTATCTTCTCAATGGATGGAAAGAGAGGAATAAGGAGAGAATTTAGAACAAAAAATAAAATTGAAGATTTTTTAGAAAGTAATATTGACTTAGGAATGTATATATAGAACATCTGTAAGATCATATGCCATCTCAGGGAGGGAATAGGGAGGAAAGGGGAATGTGGGGGAGGGAGCGGAAAAAAATCTAAGCTATATGGAGTGGATTGCCGAATACTGAAAACAAATACAGTAATTCAATTAAAATTTTTAATAAAGAAAGTAATGTTGACACAAGAACAAGATTCTTTTGACCATTCTGCCTACTTTTGACCTTTCATCATTGCATAATTTTGAAATACATTTTTCTCAAGATCATTTTCACTGTCATCCATTATTTTCGCATTTACTTTGACATCATCAAATAATTTTTATGCTGCTTTGGAGAATTGTAACCTGTTTTCAGACTCCTTTCTAACTTGCAAAAAAAAAAAATCTTTTTTTCTCCTTGGGCCTGCTCCATTTCTCTCCAACACACTTATTAGATTTCAATATTCAAATATTTCTTTTACTTCATCTTTTTCCTCTACATTCTCTGTCATGAATATTTTTGTATTGGGTAAGTTTATTTTTCTTTTGACCTTTTTCATTTATTATCATTATATGAGAATTGCAAGATGAAATAATTGACCTAGAATTAGACCATTAAATTCTAATCCCTACAAATTCAATTATATTCTTTCTGTACTAAGTAATGACTATGACTGCTAACAAGAGTAACATAGCTTTTATTATATTGAAACTGTAGGTAGAGAGGTGAGAGAAGAGAGGAATACACATGTATGAAGAGCCTCCCACGTGCTAGGCACTGTGAATATGTTATCGCAGTTGATCTTCACACAACCCTCTAAGGCAGGTACATTTATGATTCACATTTTACAGTCGATGAAACTGATCCAGAAGAGGTTAAGTACCTTGCCCAAGATCTCACAACTAGTAAATGTCTGAAACTAGATTTGGGCTTAGGTCTTCCCGACTCCAGTGTTCTGTGTACTGTATCACATATGCTTTAGAAAGGAATTCATTTTAATTTCAAGCATCATCAAAGCAACAGCAAAAAATGTATTGTTTGCCATAGGTTCATATCATTCTACTACTTGTAGTATAGGAAGATACACCATGAGTTAGATTTGTTTTCTCCTCTCAAAATTTTCACAAATAATTTAGAAGCACATAATTCCATCTAATGTTATGTTAAGGACTAATTCTGACACCAGAAAACCAGATATTTCACATAATGCAAAACCATATATCAAAATTTTTCTTTGAAATAAATAATTCCTATCATTTTGACTTCTGGATAAAAAGTGTACAGAGCAATTGGTGTAGTTTGATCCCTTCTAGTGTTCCTAAATTAACTGCTAACCTGAGAACAATCAGTTTATACATCGCTTTTAAAATAATAATAAAAATGTTTTATCTGAATATCAACTTCCAAAATACATAGCTTAATTCAGTAAAATACTTGTATAGTAATTAAAATGTATCATTATAATTCTCCTCCTAACTTGCTATGTGACCCTAAGTAAGTCATTTACTCTCCTTTGGATTGATTTTCTTCATCACTGAAGTAGAGGTGATTAGATTGACTTCATTCAAAGAATCAACAAATCAATCAATAAAAACTTATTTGTGTAACCACTACATCCTAAAAGCTGTGCAGGGTACTAGGAATGCGAAGACAAAAATTGAATAATTCCTGTTCTCTAGGACATTATATTCCATCACATTTCATCAAGGGAGAGAGTATATTCACGTATGAGTACAGCCAAAATATGTATAGAAAAATTGCAAGATAATTTGTGAGGAAAAGCATGAAATTTGAGGGTATGTGGCATTTAAACTTAATATAAAAATTAATAATTAAGCAGTGTTTTAAAGGAAACTACTGATTTTAAGAAGTGGCAGAAGGTATGGAGTATCTTTAGGCAGGGAGACTAGACTGTTAAAAGGCAGAGATGATAAATGGAGTGTTATGCTCAAGAAACACATAAAAGCCCAGTCGGACAGGACCACAGGTCATGAGAAAGGGCATAACACATTAACCTGGAAAGGTACTATGCACAAATAACTGTCTTGGACATTGAAAAAGAAGCTACAATAAGAAAGACTCTGTCCCCAGTCTCCAACCTGAAATAATTTGTCTTCTAGCCAATGTGCTGTTGATACGTTACCTACAGAAGTTTTCATGAGAAACAATAGAAGAGGATATTCATACAAAAATCCATAATACAAAGCAGAAATTCATAGTACATACATCAATGACCTGCAAAATACTATGTGAGGTCCATGAAGGAAAAAATTATTGTGATTTGCAAGAAGACTTTCTAGAGGAAGTAGCATTTGTGATGAGTCTGGAAAAATGCATAGAATTTCAGCAGGTACAGAAGGAAAGGAAATCAATTCAATGAAAAGGACCAAAAACATAAAGGTAAGAAAGTATGCGACATATTGAAAGATCAATCAGTATATGAAAGGGAATATGTTGAGATAAATCTTGCAAAGTTGTCAGATTCTGATTTTTAGATGATCCTTTAATTGATGGGGATCTGGAAATTTGTGGGTAGCCAAACTAGTCCTGAAAAGGAGGGAGTATATTATCTTAATAATTTTTATGACCTTAATTCTTAATACAAACAAACATCAATATGCAAATAAAAATAGAATTAACTATGAGCCATGAACATCTGTTATGTGCATCTAATTGTATGTTCAAGTTTACAAGGAAGTAACAGAATTACTTGTCTTTTAATTTATATTTTTAATAAAATTTAATTTTTTCTTGTGTATTTTAATTATTTTTTTTGTTTTCAATTTTATTTTCAGTTCTAATTCTTTTCCTCACCTCTTCACTGCTCTGTCCATTGAAAACTCAAGGAAAATAAAGCCCTTGCAAACATATGTAATATAAAATAAATTATTATGTTATCATATCCAAAAATAAAAGCAAAGAAAAATGCATTGATATGCAAGGATAGAATATATAATTTTTTGTATTTTTTAATTTTTGTTTTGTATTATTTTAAAATTAATTTATTTCTTTTCAGTTTCTAATAATTACTTCCATAAGTCTTAGATTTTCTCCTCTTCCTCCTCCCTCCCCAAGATAGCATGCAATCTTATATGGGTTCCACACATAAATTCTTATTAACCAGATTTTCACAGTAGTCATATTGCACAGAAGAATTAAAACAAATGGGAGAAATCATAACAAAAAAACAAAGCATAATACAAGAGAAAATAGTCTGCTTCATTCTGTATCCTGATTCCATAGCCCTTTCTATAAATGTGGGTGGCATTTTGCCTCAAGAGTCCTTTTGGAATGCTTAAGTTCCTTGGATTGTTGTGAAGGGCTAAGTCTATCAGCAACAGTCCTTGTCCACTGTGACTGTTAGCAGCTAACTCTGTTAGCAGAGTTTCAAATTGCTATCCAGAAAGCTTGGATCAGCTCACAGAGCAACCAACAATGAATTAGTGTTCCAACTCTCCAATATCTTCTCCAACATTTGAAGGACAGGATATATTTAAGCAATATTGTAGACATAAAATCAGTGAGACTTGTCAACCAAATGCTGAGTGTCTTTAAAGGGGTCATAAAAATGTGGCTGAAGTTTCAAGTCTGTGAATAATTATAACAAGAGCAATGCCATTTATAGACACAGGAAGTTCAGAGATATGGAAGAAAAGATAAATGGTTTTAATAAATTTACATTTAAGTAGCAGGGCACTCAAAAAAAGATATCTAATACATGGAGGACAAGCTGGGTCTGGCACTTAGGAAAGAAATTAACTTTTATGATATCAGTTTAGCAGTTATCTGCATTATAATTGATAGGTGGATGGAAGTAGATGAAATTATCAGAAAGTAAGGACAGAGAACAGAGGGCTGAATACAGAGTATAGGAAAAATCCTACATTAAAGACATAGTTGGAGAAAGAGAAACCAATGAAGAGGAAAAAAACAGGAGTGTACAGAAATGTGGGAATACCAGGAGAAATAGAATTTTGAAAGACAGTAGAGAATATGGAATTTTCAAAGTATCAAATTACTCAGAGAGGACAAGGAGAGTGTGTGTCAAGAAATAGTCATCAACAGGTAGACACAACACAAGGACCCAAAACTTTCCACAGGACTTACGATGGAAAATGCCATCCTCATCCAGAGAAAGAACTATGGAGTCAGAATGCAGAGTGAAGCAGATTATTTTCTTTTCTTTTGTTTTATTTTTCTTTCTCTTGGTTTCTCCCTTTCATTATCATTCTTCTATGTAACATGACTAATGTGGAAATGTGTTTAATAGGAATGTATGTGTAGAGCCCATATAAGATTGCATGTCATCTTGGGGATGGAAGAGGAGGAAATTTAAAACTTATAGAAGTGAAAGTTGACAACTAAAAATAAAAAAAAAATTAACAAAAGTAATTTTGGAATTGATTGTGTGCCATGGGAGACACTGGCACAAAACTGCTTTGCATGACATGCCCGTGTCAGGGAAGGTGCTGTGCTCTATGTTCAAAGAAGAATTGAAATAACTCAAATGAAATGCAAGATGTGCAAATTTAGAGACTCCACCCCAAATGTTCACATGAACTATTTGCACCTGACCTCTGGTAGAACATTCTGAGCTCTTATTGGTCTGATCAGCCACACTCAGACACACTGTAACTTGATTAGAGCACAGTGATGTCATTTTAGTCCTCCTGAAGAATGGACAGCAACCAACCAACCAAACTATTAATTACTTATTTAAGTAGTTCAAGGGGGAGTTGTTTTAATTGTATAATTATAATAATATGTATAATTTAATTGATAAATCTTTTCTCATCACTATTCTTCACTTAGCATTTTAATAACAGATCTCTATAGTTAGTAGTCTGACTGTAAGCTAGCTTATTCGCCAGTGCCTCCCATGATAATGAGTCCTTTCTTCATGGTTAAAATGAAATCTCTTTGATTTTTGTGGTGTTAGTTCTTGCTCACCGCATACAGAGATGATCTTCTATCTTCTCTGAAAGAAAGTTTTCAAAATCAAAAAGCCTGTAGTTTCTACTAGTCTTTGACCTCTCTCATTCCTTCTTTAACTATATGTTCAAATATGTTTCTTAATATCTTCACTTATTCTCACTGCAACCATAAAGTCATGGTGTATCGAAGTAAAAAAAAAAACCAAAACAAACAATCAGCACTTACATATTAGAAGGTTCTTGATAACCATTGAGAATACCATTGCGGCATGCTGGGAAGAGAAACCAGAACATGGGGATCAAAGAATCACTGATTTAGAGCTAGAAGGAAACTGTGAGGTCATTGGGTTCAAATCCCTCATTTTGTAGAGGAAGAAATTGAAGTTAAGAGAGGTTAAGTGATCTGCCCAAAGTCACACAGCAAGTATGTATTTGAGGCAGGTTTTTTTTTTTTTTAATTCAGTTCTTTATGACCGTGCTAGTGAGTAGTTATTAGGGAAATCTAGCTTAAATTTTATCATAGTCTTGTAAATGTGAAAGTTTGAATCAATGACATGTCAGATAAAATGATTTCTTAGAAATAGGATTTGTAAAAGCCAGGCAGTCTGAAGGTTAATAAGCATTTATGAAGTGTCTAGTATGTGTGAGGCACTGTGCTTAGTACTAAAGTTATAAATCAAGGGAAAAGACAATTCTTTCCCTCAAGTGACTCACTGTCTAATGGGGGGACAACATGAAAACAACTACATACAAACAATATAATAAAATAAGATAAATTGCAAATTGGAAATGATCAATAAAGAGAAGGCACTAGCATTATGGGGGATTAGGAAAGGCTTCTCATAAAATATGAGATTTCAGTTGTGATGGGAAGGAAACTGGTGAGTTTAAGAGGCCTGAATGAGAATGCAAAAAATTCCTGGAGCCTAAAGATGGAGTGTCTTGTTTGAGTAACAGCAAAAAGGATAGTGTCACAGGATTTCTGGGTACTTGGGGTCAGAGAGAGGAGCTGGAAGATCAGTAGAAGGGTAGTCATCTGAGGGTAGAAAATTCACAGTGCAGAGAGTTGTGATTGAAAATTGATTTAAAAAAATCTCAGGAGTAAAATGTCTGCATTTAACAATTTATTCTAAGCAGAATTTCGTTATGTATCTCCAACTAAGGAACTGCCCATCCTAGTTTAGAAATGAGATCTTCATTTTGGAGTTCCTTTTGGAAAGGAACACAGATACAAAGATTTCTAGTTTGGTCTCGGTAAAAGGCTATCTTTTTCTTCTGCTTAGCTCAGAAAAATTTAGAGAAACTCAGAAACTGAGACTAAGTCATAGAGAGGTTATGTCGTATGTCATGAAAGGGAAGATTCCTACAGATGAAGTTACCGCTCCTTAAAATATTGAAATCAACATTGGTTGTGCAGAGGAAACATTCTTTTGCTTGAATTACTTTTTCAACTTGGTGTATTTTCTATTCTTTGTGGTAGCTATAGTTCCTGTCCTTTGGCTCCTGTATTCTCTTTTGGCTGACAAAGTGTTTATAAAAGTGTGTTCAATCTGAGTGCAGTGGATTAAGGCTGATGGTGATTGGCACAGGTGATTGTATTTTCATTGTGTGGTGCAATTTGGCACATGCTTTTGAAAATAAACTACTCAGACCCTGACCTCCATCAATAATCGTGCTTTGGTTTTGGAAAACTAGGAAACATGCATGATATATTGCTCCTTACAACACTGCTTGGTGTGTTATCAACCATAATGACTGTGGATATAATTCTCTGCAAATATATAATAAAGATTTACTATTATGTGCTCTAAACATGCTGAACAATGGTGAAGAAAAAAACCATTGAGATCTGGCCCTACTATTTCAACTGTGGGACAGCTTGAGGGCATAAATTTCAACTACAATCAAGCTTATGTACTGGCAGATTCACTCATCTCAATTATGCAACTCAGAAACGCTTCCATGCTACATTCCAATAACTCCAAGCCATTTTCAGAGTTGCAGCTGTAGTAAACTGGGGGTATTACATTCATTTCTGTCTTCTCATGAGAAATTGTCTGCTTTGAAAATGACAATGTATAAAGGATTAGATATGGAAGATAACTCTCTCTCTCTCTCTCTCTCTCTCTCTCTCTCTCTCTCTCTCGCCTTATTTTAGGATCTGACTCTGGAACAGTTTTATCATTACAATATGTGGGATAATTAAAGTTATATAATATTTCTAAACAAATTTAATTTTTAAATGTTTCCGATTTTATGTATTTATTTTTATGTATTTATATTATTATATTATATATTATGAATATATTATATATATTATGAATTTTATGTATTTATTCTTGATTGTTTGTTGAAGAATATCACTCAAGAAATGTATTCTGGTTTGGGATACAGATGACATTGTGCTTAGTCTATAACTGGTTCCTTTCCAGAAAGCAGGATTTGTACTTTCACAAGACATATTCATCTTTCTGTAGCATATCATCTCTCCGTTTCTTTCCACTTATGAAAAAGTTACCAATTTGTGGGTCATTTTATTCTGTAAGGAAAGTCCCTTATTGGAGGTCTTTAAGCAAAGATTGGATAACCACTTGTCAGGGATGTTGTGAAGAAAAGTTTAGTCAGGTGTGAGTTACCCACAGGATTCCTCACACTTTGGGGAATTTGTGATTCTGTAATGAAATAGTGAGGCATGATTGATGCTATACTAGTCCAGTTCACATCAGTATTTGAGGTTTCTTTTTACTTTACCTCATAAATCAGGTGCCTTGTTACTGTTATTCACCCTCAGTTTTTGAAGAAGACCAGTGACATCATGGGGTGATGTGCGTGATTGGATTTAAGTGAGGCAGAGTTGTACAAAGTCATCAGCCTCACTCTCTGTTCCAGAGTCATTGAAGTCCAGTGGCAAGATAAAAGTCAAGATGACTGGTGATGGCCCAGGATGCAATGGATGGCCTTGGCAACTTCCAAGTCTGACCAAGCTCTAAAAGCTTTACAAAGCCTTCTTCAACAGCTTTTATGACCATTAGAACAAATTGTTCTCATTGGCTCATTTCACTGGAAAGAAGTCTTCAAATGCTTGGGGTAGACATTCCCTAACTCACTGACAGGTTTGAGGCCCATTGCTTATCCTTAACCTAGTTTTGCCCTTCTGTCAAGACAGTTTTACTTGTGTGTGACTGTGAATGCCATGGTTTCTTAGACCCACAGGTAAGAGTTGACTGCCAGGTGTACACCAAAGGTGGATGAGAAGCCTTGAAGAGGTCTCAGCACACTCTTCAACCAAAGGTGCTAGTACTCCTTGAACACCCCCATATACCCTTTTGATTATAATGCTTTCTTTGAGAAGGAGTGTTCCTTCTGTCTACACTTTGTCCTTTGGTTCTTAACGATCTTGGGAGGTGTCTACTAAGCTTATGATGGATATGGCACAGAAAATTTGTAAGAAGTAGCTAAAAGATGGTGTGAGAACATGGAAGAAAGGTGGAGTATATAGAAAGGTCACATGTTTGATGGCTTTTGGTGACATAAATGTTTTCCTCTCTTTTATCCATGCATTTTTCTTTCATTGACATTTAGACTAAGGTATGCAGAGTATATAATTTTTGCCTTTCAACTTGAGCTCCTTTGCTTTGGGGGAATTTACTGTTCTACTACCTTCTGCAGTTTATTCTGGGTGAACAATAGTCTTCAATTTGAATTTCTTTCACTTTGTATTCATAGTTTTTCCTCATGGTCCCCTGAATAATGTGTTGTTTGTCATGGGGAATGTTAAATTTAACCAATATGTGTCTTGGAGTTTGCAGCATAGATTGTCTTTTGTTTTGTCCTACTTCTTGCTTCTTTTCCCCCTAGAGTCAATTTTTGTATTGTTTATATTGCAGCTGTGATTCCTGTATTCAGTTCTGGAGAGTTTTCTTTCTTATTTCTTGCATTACGGTGTTCAGATTTTTTTTTTTTATTTTCCATGTTCTCCAGGGAAGCCTATGATTCTTAGTATGTATCTTTGTATCGTACCTTTAAGGCTAATATGTTTTGCTTCCAACGAGTCTGTGTATCATTTAAAAAGAAAATATTGCTTCCTGCTTCTCTTCTTTCAGATTGTCCTTCACTTTCGTATATTTGTATTTTCAATTAATTGTTCTCTCCTTTGTTTCTCAGGAGGCATATTGCCATAGATTAAATGTCTGTTTTGTTTATTTTTTTAAAATTTTTCTCAATATTTCTATTTTGTATGATATGAATTTGGTCAGTTGTTCACATTTAGCTTCCTTTGAGATTCTGGATATAAAAAATAATTATTTTCCATTTTTTCAAGCTCAACTCTTAATGTTTATCTGTTAACATAAATAAACTCAATTTTCCAAGTTTTCAGCATTTTGCTATGGTGTCTGATATTATTTAAATAAATACTTATGTAGTTACTTTTTTGTCTGATACAAATATATGATATTATGGTATAGTACCAATACAATATTCACAGCACCTATGGTGACCAAGAATTCTGTGTAATTCTGAATCACTAAATACAGTACACTCTTCACAAGGAAGACAGAACCAAAGCATTTATTCAGACACTGGAAAGCCAAATCCATCATAGTAACAAAGAAATCCATACACAATAACAATACAGAGGGCAATATCATCCCCAAGCCTTCCCACAAACCAGTTCATTTAAACCAATCACAAACAAGCTCTCTCATTCATGCTACCCAGCTGCCTTTTCCATCTTTAATTGCTCTCTAAATTCCTGTTAGCTCTACTCTAATTCTGCCTCTTTCTGTTCTACCATTCCTGCTCTACCTCTCCTGCTCTACCCCTTCCTGTTCCATGAAACTTAGAGTCATGTGACCTAGGCTTCCATGTGACTTAAGCAGGTCACATGAGCCTATTAATGGATGGGAAAGATCTTCCCATTAAGAAACAAAATTGCATTAACAATGAGCAAAGATGCATTATTAATACATAAAGCAAGATAATTTAAGAAAGTAGAAGTTGGTGCTTAGGAAGGTAAAACTGCAAAGATTTATTGGATATGACCAAAGCCCTACTATTTCTGTTGTTTGGTTTAAAGCAATTCATTTTCTAAATGTAATCTCTAGAGGACTTCGAAGATATTTCACAGAATCACATAAATTCAAAGTTAGAAATTCCCGAAGTCACCCAGTCCAACCCACTGAATCAGGAACATGTTGAGAACATATTTTACCTTGCTGTTTAATTGTTTCATTTGTATCCAACCTTTTGTTACACAATGTTGGGTTTTCTTTGCAAAGATTCTAGAATGCTTTGACATTTCCCTCTCAAGCTCATTTTACAAATGAGGAAGCAAACAGAATTAAAGTGATTTTCCCAGAGTCCCACAGGTAGTAAGTGTCTGAAGCCATGTTTGAACACAGATCCTCCTGACTCCAGGGCTGGCACTCATTACACTGTATCACCTAGCTGCTTATATAATTGGGCTTGAATTTAACAAAATATCTGATAAATTTCCTTATTCTATTTTTGTTAAGAGTATCTTGGATAATTGATAGTACAATTAAGTGAATTCAGAACTGACTGTGTGACTGGATGCAAAGAAAAATCATTAACAGTTCTTCTCATGACCTTAGAAGGTTACCATCAAAGTCTTCGGAATCTGTGATACCTACATCCTTAGAGAGCTTTACAGCTTCATATCCATTTTTGAATTACTTGGATAAAGGAATAGCTGGCATATTCATCAAATTTTTAGATGACACATAGCTTAAAGGATTAGCTAATGGTGGTCAAAATTAAAAGTGAAATATGATAGCAATAAATATAAAATTTTACTTTGGGGTTCATAGAATCAACTTCACAAGTATAAGACTCAATAATAATACTAGGGTAGTAATTTTTTCAAAAAAAGTACCTGGGAATTTTAGTAGGCTGCAAGATAAATGATTCAGTAGTATGATATGATAGCCAGAAAAAGATAATCCTATATTGAATTACATTAAAAGTGGTATAACTCTTAGGCGTAAGGAAAGGGCCATTGTATTGTGCTCCCATTAGACTATAGATATCTTGAATGTTGTGTTCAGTTCTAGTGAAAAATAAATTGTGTGATAAGCTAGAAAATAGCTAAAGGAAAACATCTAGAGTGGTTGGTTGATCCAATCTAATCCAATAGCCATCCATGAAGCATGTACTATGTTCAGGACATTATGTTAAATGGGAGAGATACAGACATAAACTGTCTCATGATCCTTACTTTCACAGAACTTACAGTTTACTAGGGAAAATATTCAGTGGCGTACTTAAGTTTGATGTAAGGAAAACCTTCCTAACCATGAGAGCTAGCTGGAAGTATAATGGACTTCTTTAGGAAGAGTCACTTCCCTCTCATTGAAGAAGTTAAAGAAAATGTTGGATGAACACCTTCTGAAAATGGTGAAGGAGACATTCTTTGGGGTTCCTGGACTGGACTAAATATCCACAGAGACCCTTTCTAGTTTTGGAATCCTGTGAAATGTAAATAAGAATATACTCCATAATATATCAGAACACTGTCAAACAGCATTTCCTTTAAGACTTTTAAAGAAGAGAAGCCCATTTGCACTGACTGCTTCATTCTTTTTTCCTTATAGTAACCCTAAATTTCCCTGTCTATAATTTTTATCTATGGCTTTTTTGCTGCCTTCTGAGGCTAAGTGGAACAATTTTAATCTCTCTTCCTTGTGACAGCTCTTTAAATACTTAAAGACAATTATCATATCCAGTCTAATTTTATTCTCTAAGAATATTCCCCAGTCCTTTTAATAGATCTTCATATAGAATGAAATAGTATTATCATATCATAGAGGTGTTCTCATTGGGTTATCAGTTTCTTTTTTTCCTGGAAGCTATGTTTCTTTTGATGTAGTACAAGATAACACTAGTTTTACAGGTTGCCAAATCAGATTGATTCATACTGAGCTAGCAGTTCACTAAAATCCTGCAGATATTTTTCAAATGGACTACTGACTAACAATGTCCGTTTCCTTTTTTTCTGTGTGAAACTGATTTCTCAACCTATGGGTAAAACTTTACATTTAAAATGATTTAATTTCATCTTATTTGATGCAGTCCAATATTCCAATTATCTTATCTTCCCAAAAGTCTTTTCTTCTTTGGCCTAAGCATACCCATTTCTTTCAACTGATCCTTATATGATATGACTCAAGGTCCTTCACTCTCCTAGATTCTCTCTTCCTGATTCTCTTTCCAGTTTATCAATGACTATCTTAAACTCTCTAAACCAAGGGCTACATATAATGCTACCAATGATATATTATGAAATCCCAATAGTATGATCACCTCCATGTTCTTGGAAACTATGGCTTTCAATGAAGCTTAAGATGTAATTATCTATTTTAGCTGGGAAATCAACCATCTGGCTTATATTGAACCTACAATCCACTAACAATTGAAGATACCTATTAAGATAAACTGCTGTCAGACTATATCTCTTCCCTCATGCAGTTGTGAAGATAATTTTTAACACTTTAATAAGACTTTTCATCTATTCTTACTGAATTTTATATTTTTAGATATGATAGAATGTTGTAGCCTGTACGTATATTTTTGCATTCTAACTCTAACATTCAGCTTGTTAATACTCCCTCCTACCTTCACATCTTATGCAAATTTGATGAGAAAATCATTAATGACTATCCAAGCAACTGATAAAATGTTAAACAGCACAAGCAAAAGACAATATCCCTGTAGCATTCCACTGAATATTTCCTGACAAGTTGTCACTGTTCCATTAACAAATTTTTTTTAGTCTAGTTATTCAACCAATTGTGAATGTGTCTAATTGTATTACTACATTATCATATCAACACATTTTTCTATATCATCTATAAGATTAGTATGATAACATTGTTAAAAGTTTTGCTGAAATATAGGCAAAGTATTTCTTAAACATTTTCTTTTAGTTCAGTCCCCCCATTTTACAGATAAGGAAGCATCCCTGTAGGTAGATGACATTGTGTTTATTTCATCATGCCCTAGAACATCATAAGGCCCCTTCAATGTGATCCATGCTTACTTGTTAGAGATTGGACTAACCATCCATTGAGGAAAACACAAATGAAAGAAAAATTTCCAGTTGTCCAGACAGGCATGAATTTGGATTGGCTGATCATTATACAGTATTTAGAGTATATCAGTATACAGTATTTGGAGAAGAGGATTCTCTTACCCTACTGAACTTCCTCTACTCTTCCCCCAGAAACCTTTACACCCTAGAGTCTCACTCCATGCTTAAACTCTACCCACTGGAAATATCCTCTTTCCCTTCAGCCTCCCCCTTGTGTTTTCTAGTTTCTCCAAGAGCCTTCATGTTAATAAGTATGTTAAGATTCGCCCTTACTTCAGTTCTTTATAGGCTGGTTCTTCTGACTATCCCACACTTTTTCTATAATTCCTTGCCTTCAGGAACCTACTTCAGCTCTTCTACAGCTCTTTCCTCTTTTTTCTTCCTCCCTTTTTCAGCTTCCTTTTATATGTTATTTTCCTTCATTAGAAGGAAACTCCTTGAAGACATGAACCATTCTGTCTGTACTTACATTTCCAGCATTTAGCACAGGACCTTGCACATGGTAAGTGCTTAATATATGGTTGTAGATTTGTCTGGACTTGACTTTAAGGTACTTCAAGTGGTTAGTAAACTAGATCCAGAATTTAATGGGAGGAGAAAGAGTAAGCTGCATTATATCGGGGAAATAGCACTGTGTTTTTGATTTTCTTAATCTTTTCAACAAGGTCAAAACTCAAAAAACACCAATATTTTCCTAATGATGATCAAGAATTATAAATATAGGAACACCACAAACTCTGAAAAAGAGAAGTTTCAAGGGACTCAAAAGACAGTGGAGGAGAGCAATTTGGAACTATGCCCAAAGGGCTACAAAAATGTGCATACCCTTTGACCCAGCAATATCACTACTAGGACTGTATCCCCAAGGGATCAAAAAATGCGAAAGGGTCGCACATGTACAAAAATATTTATAGCAGCACTCTTTGTAGTTGCCAAAAACTGGAAGTCAAGGGGATGTCCATCAAGTGGGGAATAGCTGAATAAATTATGGTATATGAATGTAATGGAGTACTTTTGTGCCATAAGAAATGATGAACAAGAAGACTTCAGAGAGGCCTGGAAGGACTTATATGACCTGATGCTGAGTGAAAGGAGCAGAACCAGGAGAACTTTGTGCACAACAATGACCACAGTGTGTGATAGTTTTTTCTGGTAGACTTGGAATTTCATAATAACGCTAGAACTTCTTAAAAAAAAAATCCCAATGGTGGTTCTCTAAGGCAAAATGCCTTCCACACTCAGAGAAAGAAATATGGAAGTTATTCGCAGAATGTAGCAGATCATGTTTGTGTATGTGTATGTTTTTGTGTATCATGTTTTGATTTGTTGTATGATTTCTTCCATTTACTTTAGTCCAACTACATAGCATGACTATAGTGAAAATGTACTCAGTAGGAAAGTATATGTAGAACCTATACAGAATTGTATGCAGTCGTGGGGAGGGAAGGGGGTAGTGGGGAGTAGGTGTGGGGGGGGATAAAATCTCAATTGTATGGCAGTGATTGTTAAATATTAAAAAATAATTTAAAAAAAAGACCGTGGAGACAGGCATGATGGGTAGTAGGATACAGCTCAATATAAAAGAGGAGTTACATGCACAAAGTGGCAAGGGGATATCAGGAAATCTGTGATTGGAAATTAAAGTTGATTCATCATATAGCACAAATATGGAGAGACAGGAATTGTCCAGGGCTACATTTTTCTGTGCCTACCAACCCACAAAGTCTAAAAAAACATTGAAGAAAAACATTAGCACTTTGGATTGTTGTTCTATAGAGGGTCCATGAAAAAAATAAAAACAAGAATGAAAAGAGTAAAAGATAATCAAGTACTGATGAATCGTCATCTACTTAAATGTAAAGTATGTCCAATTTACTGAGACCACAGAGTAACTGAAGAGTATAAAAGCATGCATGCACACATAAATACAAGTATACATATTGCACAGGAAAGCAATATTAGAATATTAGAGATCTTCTAATCAATATAGACATATGCAGCAGTATAATTCATCTTTGATTATGATATCTGCTCCCAAAAATAAAGTCTTTGGGTACGAACAACTCCTTATGAGATAAAACTGATTTAACACTGATGTTAAAGTGCCCCTACTTAGTAGAATCAGACATTTGGTGTATGTGTGTTCGTCCTTCATTGCCAAAGAAGACCATGCCATCAGAGAAATGATGGCATGACTTGTACTTGACTTTGTTTTGAGTGAGGGAGGACTGTGCAGGTCACCAGCCTCACTTCTCCTCCAGAACCGTCTGAATCCAGTGACCAGATATTCATCAGGATGACTGGAGATGACTCACGATGAGGCAGTTGGGTTAAGTGACTTGCCCAAGGTCACCCACCTAGTGAATATCAAGTATCTGAGGTGAGATTTGAACTCAGGTCCTCCGGACTCCTACAGTGGTATTCTATCTACTGCACTACCTAGCTTCCCTCCTGACATTTGACAGAATTATGAGGAATCTGTCTTCTTTGTGACATTGGCATGATCCTGAGTTCTTGCAGACTTGCCAACAGAATTCTAGTTCTTGCAGGTTTATAACAGGTTGGCAAAGCACTGTGGTTGAACTTTACATTGGATTGTATCTGAGAAGTAGCCTTAAAGCTTAATACATGTTTTTGCTTGACTGACTAGGTAGGTAGGTGGAGAAGTGGTTGCTTTTGAGAAAAAACAGGGAAGTCTTTTCAGAAGAAATATATTCTAACCCAATCTGATTGTTCCTAATGGAAGGACTTACTGGCAGAGGACAAAGTAGCATACTTTGCCAAATGGGGTATAGATGTTTTGTAAAGAAAATAAATGCATTAGAAAAGAATGAGGCTTTCTCAAGAAGTGCAGCTCTGGAGGAAAAGGATGATAGTTGAAAACACAAATAATATATTTATCTTTGTTAGTTGAGGTAAATAGGGCTTCGTGGGTTATTTTGTTGGAGTAACTTCATTGTAAGGAAAAATTAATATTTCTATGCAGTAAAAAACAATCTGACTCAGTTTTTAGACTGAAAATTGCCAGTTATAGTGCTTTTCATGTTCCAGTCTATAAATTAACTTTGACCAGACACTGTTCTCATACAGATAATTTTCTTGTCTATTGTTGTTGGTGGATGGATAGGATAATTACTGCCTTGATGCCTATCTGATAGTGGAAGTTCAGTACTTGACTGAGTAGGCACTGAATTCAGGCACTGAATTTGTATGAAGGCTATTCTCATTTTAATTTCTTGTTCAGATCGTATATCAAAGTTCTGAATGTGAAGGACTATGAATAAGAGTCCTCAGTACTGATTCAAAACAAACCAAATTAACCCATGGAATGGAATGGAATCCTACACACAGCTCTCAATGAGAAGCATTTGGCTATTAAAATGAAAATTTTTGGCAGTTCAAGAGTATGGAGCAGACTGCACTGAACAGGCCACATGAGGGTCATATTTGACATAAAACTGAGCTTTTCACGTAGTTTTCAGTCTCTAGTTACAAGAATGATTTTGACCTTTTCATATGAAGAAGAATGCAGTTTTCATCATTCATTTCCATATCTGAAAATGTCTACTTTGTAAAGATAAGATTTGTAGTGAGATTATAGTTTTCTATATCTATCAGATTTGGTTCATTTTATTACTGAAATGTGATTGAAATTAGCATCTAAGTTGAATGTTATTTTCACTTATTTCAATAAAATGACAATTTTAATAACAAAACTACCTATATTATGAATAATTTAAGAACATGTTCTACTTTTATGATGACAAAAATAGAACTTCTTAGCCAAGTTAAAATTATTCTCAAACATTATAATTGTTGAATGGTCACACAATTAGATTTCCCATCAACTGAACTCTGGCCACTTCATAGGTTTATTGTGAATAGTGAATATTAAAAAAATAATTTACATATAAACAATATTTCAAATTAAAAAGGGTTTATTTTAGGAATAAATAATTTGACACTTAAAACAACACATCTTCATTTAAGACACAGACTATTTAAAAACGATGTGGTACAAAATATCCATCTTTCTGTATTGTTCCTATTATATTCAAAATTTTTAAGACCTCTCCATGTGACTGAAGGATTTGAGACCATTGAGGAAAATTTTATAATTGAGGAAACTGTGGATCAGAAACTTTAACTGACTTGCCCAGGGTCAAGGATGTTTGAGGTTGAATTTTAACTCTGGTCTATATCACTAAAAATTTAACACTTTCTGCCACTTGCTTGGGTGCATGCCCATTCTATATAAGTAGAAGTAGGGCACTGAGGACAGGTTATGGGTGGACATGTGTCAGGTTCAATTAAAGCTAACTTTATTACCTTTCTTGTCAGGATCAGAATTATATTATGATGATGTATCAGAAGGTAGAGTGTTTTTTTTTTTTTGCTTTTTTTAAATTTTCCCTCTAACTCTGTAGTCTTATAATTCTATTGTATTGCATATTATTTAGAGAAAAAAATGAATTAATTTGTAGAAACCCCAAGCCCCTATTCCTGTTTCTACTTCTGGTGCCATTAGGTTGGAATTGACCATTTCATTTCTCCTAGCACTTTTCTTAGAGGACAGATGGAGAGAGGAGGAGAAAAAAAAATGAAATTCAGAATATTTAAGTTCTGAGTGTTGATTGCTGAGACACATAAAGTTCTAGTAAAGCACAGCGCTGCCTGAACTATTTTGAGTAACAAAAAGAGCTTCCACTGTCTGTCAGTTTTGTTTCTTTTCTGTAGTAATTGCTGGGCTTTTTATTGTGCAGTAGAGTTTTTGAAACCTTTCAGACCAATATTTACAGATCAAGTGGCAGCAGTTTGAGTTGACGGGCTTAGAGTCAGTGCCAA